>NW_004949118.1:818382-831039 GCF_000317375.1 Microtus ochrogaster | reverse complement strand
AGACCTCATTACAGATGGTTGTGAGCCACCATGTGGTTGCTGGGAATTGAACTCAGGACCTTTAGAAGAGCAGGCAATGCTCTTAACCTCTGATCCATTTCTCCAGCCCCACTTTTGATTTTTGTTGCATGTAAGAAACTTCTGAATGTTGAGAAATATGGGCTTATATTCTTCTTTGTGTTTTGAGCTATGGTCTCATGTAGTCCCAGGCTGCATTTAAACTCCTTATCCTCCTGCCTCTACCTCCCAAGTGCTGAGATTACAGCATGTGCCATATGCCTGTTTCTGTGCCGCTCTGGGAATCGAACATGCGTACTAGGCAAGCACCAGACCAGCTACGTCTCCAGCCATCACTCTGCCTTTAACAATATGAAGTCTAATCCCTTGTAGGTGAGATATGTGTGGTGTAACAAGGAGCATTAGTCTAGGAAAACAGTAGGAGGAGCTCTTGTCTTTCAAATGAAGAGGTTGTTTAATTAAGTCTGTCTGATAATTAAATCTATGGCACAGGCACAAGAGCTACAAATAGAATACGAATAGTATGTTAAAAGTGTGTAGAAAAGTCAACATGAATGAAGAATCTCTAGTTTCTAAATTTTAGTCAATATTATTTTTCTTAAAAATATTTTATATTCAGTTTATTTTATGTGTGAGTGTTTTGCTTTCATGTATGTATGTGTAGCATGTGTCCTTGGAGGTCAGAAGACAGTGTTGGATCCCCTGGAACTGGATTTATGGATAACTGTAAGCCACCATGTGGGTGCTTAGGCACTGAACCTGAGTCCTCTGCAAAAGCAACAAGTGTTCTTAACTATTGAGCCATTTCTCCCACTCCCAAATTATTTTCCATGTAATATTTTCATTACATCTTCGAAATTTTCATAATTCATATAATGGATTTAATCAAAATTCTTTTAAGCTGAGGAATGATGAGTGAGGTGAAAGCCACATGGGACCACAGGCATACACACAGGTAGTGCAGTTGGTAGAGTGCCTGCTGGCACAGAGCCTTGAGTTCGATCCTCCGCACTGCATAAACCCAGAGCGGCAGTGTATGCCTGTAATCTGTGCACTTGGGAGGGTGAGGCAGGACTCTCAGGTCATCTTCAGCTACTACTTTGAGGACTGTCTCCAAAAAGGAAAGAAAAAGTGAAATGTGGAATTGAATTAAGGATATTTGAATAAACTTATTCTATGCTATTTTTTCAGTACTGATCTCAAAGCCAGGGCCTTGTACATGTTCAATAAGCACTTTCCCACTGAGCTAAAGCCTCAGCTCTGTAGCTGTAACAGTAAGTTAAGTAAGCGCTTAAAAAATTAGAATACAGGGCTGGAGAGATGGCTCAGCTGTTAAGAGCATTGCCTGCTCTACCAAAGGTCCTGAGTTCAATTCCCAGCAACCACATGGTGGCTCACAACCATCTGTAATGGGGTCTGGTGCCCTCTTCTGGCCTGCAGGCATACACACAGGCAGAATATTGTATACATAATAAATAAATATTTAAAAAAGAAAAATTAAAATACTAAGTAAGATACAAGACTGAATATAAAGAAAACATGTCAACTATACAGTAACAGTTACCTTGATACCTGACTCCAAGGTTAAACAGGCTGCCCCATTGTTAGAAGAACTCTCACTATCATAAGCTATTCCAAAATATTATCTTGACATAATTGATTCTAATTGTTAATGAATAAATGTATTGATCAGATTATATTTATTGAGTTAATTTTACAATGCCAAAATTAGTTTTACCTAAAATAATACATTAAACAAGAATTATAGTTTAGGCTTACTTTAGCAACCCCTTTAGTTTCCTCATCTGTAAAATGGCACAATAATATTAATATCTACTTTTTTCAGTTTTTGTGAGAATTAAGGAAAAAATTAATGCAGTTTTGTCAGTACACAACTGTGGTTGTATTGAGGCCTGGAATTTCAAGTGATAGAGCTTACCCTGACGAATTACCATGGCAGATTTCTTTGTCTGCTTGACTGGAAGAAATGCGTTAGCGATCATTTACTAAGGCAGTGATCACAGATCACTGGTCCTCACCCTGTCATGCTCTTTTTTTTCTTAGGTGTCAGTTCTATAACGTACCCCTGCCCCCTGTGCATGTGTATAAATGTACACGTGTATATGTGTGCATGTAGGGGCTGGAGGGAAACCTCACATAGGCACTTCTTTGGAGGGGTGGGGAGATAGGTGTCTTTACTGGTCTGGGAATCTCCTAGGTAGGCTAGACTGGTTGGCTAGCAAACCCCAAATCCCAAGGATCTCTGACTCTCATCGCCATGTCTGGCTTTTTTTTTTTAAACCATGTGTTCTTGGGATCAAATTCCAATCTTCATGCTTGCAATACAAGCAGATACTGAGCATATTCTCTGCTCATCATCATACCTCTGTGACTTCTACTCCACTGTTACTCACAGAGACCTTGCTTGTAGGTCACTGAGAAAATGGTCACCTCATCATCTACTGCCCTGCATCTGCCCCGAGAGTCTTCCCTTGGCAACTGAACCCTAAAAAGCCCATTTCTGTGTCCTCTCACCCATGTCCACACTAGTAGTTCTCCCCGCTTCTGCAATATCCAGTTCTGTTTCTGTGGTATTGTTCCTGTCAGCAAGAATGCTGTAATGTACCCTGTGCATAGCAGACAGAATAATAGTCCCTCAAAGATACCCATATCCGAATTCCTAGGACCTCTGTTGAGTTATATTGCAAAGAGAATTAAGGTAGATAATGAAATTAAAGCTGCTAATGAGAATAGATAGTTATTGTTTTCCTTAGTTATGATAAAAGGTAAGGTAGATATAAATATTGTAACTGTAATTCTTGCTTGATAACTGTTTTGTTATATGTAATTTTACTATGTTAAAGCCTTTCTTTTTTGTTTAAACAGAAAAAGGGGAAATGATGTGGGAAAGTCTTCTGTCTGTGTGTTACTTTCATTGGTTAATAAAGAAACTGCCTTGGCCCTTTGATAGGACAGCAGCTTAGGTAGGTGGAGTAGACAGAACAGAATGCTGGGAGGAAGAAGCAGATTCAGGCAGACACCATGCCTCTCCTCTCAGAGATGGACACAGGTTAAGATCTTTCCCGGTAAACCACCACAGATTACTACTACCTGTGTACAGATTACTACCACAGATTACCATGGTGCTACACAGATTACTAACTATGGGTTAAAGCAAGATGTGAGAATTAGCCAATAAGAGGCTGGAACTAATGGGCCAAGCAGTGTTTAAATGAATACAATTTGTGTGTTGTTATTTCGGGGCATAAGCTAGCCAGGTGGCCGGGAGCCAGGCGGCAGGAACACAGCCCGCAGCTTCTTCTACAAATGAGCTGGCCTTAAATTAAGAAGATTATCCTGCATTGTTCCATTGTGACAAATGTCACAGAGTTTTCAGAGTGGAACATGGAGGCAGAGGAGATCAGAGAGCGATGTGACTGTAGGCAAATGGAGAGATGTAGGTGGTTGGCTTCAGAGGGGTGGGAGGAGCCTTTAACAGATGGGCCTTTGGGGAACACTTATCTAACAGGAAGAGTAATACTTACTCCTATCTTTCTTTTTCCCAGAGAAAGAGATCATATGAACCTCATGGAACTTCCCAGCAAGTGGGCCCAACCCCACTGAAATCAGTACCTCGAGAAAAGGCTGCATTAGCACCTGTAAGTACGCTCTGGCTTTAGGCTGAATTCTCCTTTCCCGAGAAGCAATGGCAGATGAAAGTAATATCTCATCTATGTAACTTGTAGGCACTTCACACAGAATACCACAGAGCGCCAAGTCAGTGAAGCAGTGTTCTTGGTGCTGGTTCCTGCCCACGAAAGCCACGGACCCAGAGGTTAATCTGAAGGGCTTTCCTAGGTCGGGGTTCTTCAATGGCCACCTGTGTGCTCCACGCATTACTTGGGTGAGGAAGAAGAAAACACTATGAAGGTGGATTTGCTGCCCAGAGAGCCTTCATTGTTTGTGTTCCCAGTGCCTTTCAAAGTAGTAGAATAGCCTATCTGCCACCTGAACACAGTAAAACTTTCGGCTGTGCACCATAAAAATTTGGGGAAAAAGCAGTAGAAAAGACACAGGGCATTTTGGGGAGTAGTTAAATAGATGATGAGAGCCGTCCTGTTTGAAACTCAACCAAATTGAATGTCATCAAACTTCTTTTGGTCTCGTAAGTCCAAAATGAAATTTCCTCAACCACATAGATGATCAGATTAGCCATGGAGGGGTTAGATACTGTTTAGATAGATAGGCTCAATTGTTGGGACACAGATGTGAGCCTGTTCCACCTTGTTTGAAGATCAGAGAGTTTGAGCTTATTTTTGCTCTTTCAAAGTTGTTAACAGGTGTAGCCTGACCTAGGGTGTGGTTACTTGGTGTTTTGGACATTAAGATGATCGTTAGAGGTGGATCTGCTCCATCCTGACCAAAGGTCAGAGAATTCAAGCATACTCCTGTAGTCCTTCATTTAAAATAGGAGGGTTGGCATAGGGAGTGACTGCCTACAGGATACTTGGTCTAGGGTGTGTTCATTGCTACAAGCATCAAATGCTTTACTCAGGAAATAGTGACTTGATGTCTCAAGTACTGAAGCCAGTAACTGTTCTGGCTGTCCTTTGTGTCCTGTTAAAGCAGTCTTTTTCTTTCTTTCCCCCTTTTCTATTGGCTTATAAAAGCGTATGAAAAATAAACACGGGCAAATTCAGCATGCAGTATTCCCTGAATTGCCCTCCTGGTACTATTCTGTGTTTCTGTGTTTCTTTCTTATCTCTGTTCTTCTTTTCTAGCATTTATAATTCACACACCTCTACCCTGAAACATATGAAGCTGGTGTATCCAGGGCTATGGCAGAAGTCACCCCAAAAGGTGGCTCATGGCACTCAATAAAATTTATTATCCAAGGCAAAGGAGGATATTAAAGAAAATGCTTAGCACCACTACATTAATTCCTGTTGTAATTCTATTTCATCATAATTTCATATAAAATGCCTCATTAAAGGCCATGTCTTAGCATAACTTTAAAGTATTATAAATGAACAAAATTCCATTAAGCCAGATGCTACTAAGTTTAAAAACAGAAAATTGGCCGAGGGATGAAAAAATAGTAATAGTAAAAACTTGAAACTACGAAGCTCAATACCTCTTTTCCCAAGTGTGATAAACTATGATGGAAGAAATCTTTTCAACGTGAAATACTGTTGAAAAATAAAATAGAGAAACGAAGGCCCATCTGCCTCTGTCTCCCAAATCCTGGGATTGAAAGTGTGTGACACCACTGCCTGGCCTCTAGTGGCTTAGTTTTATCTTCTGGTCTCAGGCAAGCTTTATTTATAAAACATAAATAAAATATCACTATAGCATGTAGTGGCATTTCATTTGTATAAATAAAGTTTGCCTGAATATCAGAAAAGTAAACAGTAACTCTGGCCAGCCTTACATACCAGGCAGCAGTGACACACACCTTTAATCCCAGTAGCCACACTAGCTTCCCATAGAAACCAGGCAGTGGTGGTGCATGTCCTTAATCCCAGAACTAGAGAGGAATATAAGACAGGAGGAGACAGCTCTCAGTCTAGTCTCATTCTGAGTTTTCTTGGGGGCAGGACCACCACTTCGTACTGAGGTCAAAGCTCAGTGGCTTGCTGCTTTGCTTTTCTGGTCTTCAGGTTGAACTGCAGTATCTGTTTTGGGTTTTTATTAACTGTGCTTTAATAGTGGGCCCTTACAGCATGCCAGAACTGGATTTAAACTTCACTCTGCCATCTATAATTTTGTGACCTTTAGTTAAAGTCACTAAGTCACAAAGAGCTAGAGAAACAGCTCTGCTAAGCTCCCTGAACTCTAATTTTCTCATTTATACTTGGGGATAATAAGTATCTTTTAGAGATTTGGGTTTTTTGTTTGTTTGTTTGTTTTGTTTTTGTTTTTTTGGTTTTTCAAGACAGGTTTTCTCTGCAGCTTTGGAGCCTGTCCTGGAACTAGCTCTTGTAGACCAGGCTGGCCTCGAACTCACAGAGATCTGCCTGCTTCTGCCTCCCACGTGCTGGGATTAAAGGCATGTGCCACCACCGCCCGGCGAGATTTGGTTTTAAAAAAAGTTAACATTTGTTTTTGTAAAGAACCAGTATGGTATGCAATACACAGGAATTCTCAGCAACGATGGCTGTTTATAACAGCTTAATAGTGATGTAAAAAAAAAAAAATCCACCTAGCCGGGCGGTGGTGGCGCACGCCTTTAATCCCAGCACTTGGGAGGCAGAGGCAGGCGGATCTCTGTGAGTTCGAGACCAGCCTGGTCTACAAGAGCTAGTTCCAGGACAGGCTCCAAAACCGCAGAGAAACCCTGTCTCGAAAAAACCAAAAAAAAAAAAAAAAATCCACCTAGAGATCAACATAACTCACATATATTTTGAAAAAAATATGTCACCCAGGAGGAAATCCAAACAGTTAACTTTAAGGATGTCCAGCCCCGCAAAGAAATTTATAATACATTTAAAAATAGATGACTCTTACATCTATTGAATGCTTGACAAAATAATCCAAACATTCTCTTTTCTTTGGCTTTTGTTTTTGAGACAAGCTAGCCTTGAACTCATGATCTTCCTGCTTCAACCTCAGTGATTGCTCCTATTATAAGTGCATGTCACCACACTGGGCAACATTGTATTATTAATGGAGTACTGAGTAACAGTATGGTACATTTGGTTTCTGGCACTATACATCAGCCTGGTTTTTCCACATGGCAGTCTCATAAAACATACCCTGGAACACATAATACCATCTGGAAAAACACTTCCTAAGGAAATAATTGAAAAGGAAACTTTTGTTTGTACAGGTATTTGTAGCTTTCTTTTTAGTTCCAGACTTTTGTGACTTTAGAACTAAAAGAGGTGAGATGATTCTCCCTCTTATGTTTCATGCTGGAATCATCTTGGAGCTTTTAAAAAGCATTCATGTCCATTCCAAAGATTCCCAGTTAATTGTTCTAGAATACAGCCTTGTCCTAAGTATGGTTTAGAGCTGCTCAGATGAGCCTAACATGTATCCGGGAAAGAGAATTGCTCTTGCCCGTCCCTATCAAGGGGCCTGAGAAAATACAAGAACCAGAGAGATTAAAAGGCCTCACAGAAGAAAACATGGGTGATGGAAGACCTAGGTGAAAATGAAGATTTACCTACTGCCTCCTTCCAATTGCAAATCCCAGAAGCACCCATGTGCTTAGCATTTAGACTAGGCAACAAAGTACAGGACTAATACGATGCGTTCGGCAATACTACTAAACGGATGGAAAGGAATGCATGTAGCTTGATAACCACAGTGACCAGGGTCCACACTGCCCCTTGTGCAGAGCAGCAATTGTTTCTGCTGGAACTGTTGCCTCCTTTTTGGGGGGGAGCACAACTCTTTGTTGCCCTTCTCGGATTTACTAGAGGCAAGTCCATCTGTTAGAAGGGTGGGGCTCTGAGCATCCAGTACTCATAGGTGGTGAACTGGCCATGCGGAACAGATATGAGTCAGCAAGTGTTCCCCCTAACCGCCCCCCCCCCTTTACCTCTTTAACCATTTTACTGCTCTGTGGCATGAAGTATGCTGCTCTTGCTCATCTCTAGAACTTTTCACCTCTCCCAACCAAAATTTCACACCCATTAAATACACCACCACAGCCCCTGGCAACTGCCGTTCGCTTTCTGTCTCCATGAATCTGACTCTTAGAGGTAGGCCCAGCGCGTAGTGGTTTGGCTGGCTCCATCACCAGCTCTGGAGACAAACAAGGCAGACAGTACTGAAAGCTGATCTGTTACTTGTCTGTTGCTCCTGGGCCTGGCTGTTTCATTGTTCTTCTTTTTCCCATCTCTGAGTAGTTCCTGGTTCCTTATCAAAGAGCCATTATATGTCAAGAGACGTGCTAGATACTGGGAGTCCTACACAGAGAGACCAGCTTCTGTCTGTAGGTAATTCATAGCACAGGAAACAGAAACACAAACACACTGTTTACATATCATATGATATATGACATATCACTGTTTACATATCATATGATAAAATTCACAGCCTAGTGGGATTGGGGACACTTCCCCAAGGGGATGACAAGGCGTCCCCAAGGAGGGGACGTGAAGCCAGGAAAGAAGTGTGCACGTGGTACGCAAACCGAGAGGATGGCTCGTTGGAGGGACCAAGGCATTCAAGCCCCAGAGCTTGGGGAATCGCAAGGACTTACCTGTGGTTGGAGCTCAGGAGCAGTTAGGGAAACAGAGGGGGTGGGGCTGGAGGAGTAGGCGGGCTCCAATGCCAAGATTCCCTACACTGTGCTAAGGAGGGGCCCTGGGAATGTTCTAAGGGACAGAAGAAGGAATGAGCTGTCTGCACATGTCCTGGGTCCCCAGCTATAGCCCTGATTTTGCCTTGGCTTCAGGACCTGGTTTGCTGTAGTTCATCACAGTGCCCAGGCTTTCAGACAGTGTGTCTTAGTACTGATGCATGAGTGGATCACAGCTCTCAATAATTCTGACAAATTACATGTAATGTGTCGGTTAGTCTGGAAAATAAAGGGATTCAAGAGTGAAATGTGGTTCTAATTGCTAATGCCTTTGTGTGGAAACAGTGATGAAGTCATCAGTCTTCTCAAAATGCAACATTTTGTAATTTTCTGTCTCTGGAATTTAAGCATGTTATTTGATGACACACATTAGTTGATAATGAGAGGAAAACATTACAGCCCGAGTCAAGCAAAGATTCTGTCAGAAACACAGGAAGGGGGTTGGGGCAAAGTGAAAGAGAAAAGGAAAGAGCCGAGCAGATTAGTGTTTAGCCACAGGAGAACTCAACATGCACAGAGCCCTTCATTTATCAGTGGTGAGCAGAAGGGCATGGTGTGAGCAGAAGGGCATGGTGTGAGCAGAAGGGCATGGCGTGAGCAGAAGGGCGTGGTGTGAGGAGAAGGGCGTGGTGTGAGGAGAAGGGCATGGTGTGAACAGAAGGGTGTGGTGAGAACAGAAGGGCATGGTGAGAGGAGAAGGGCATGGTGAGAACAGAAGGGCATGGTGTGAGCAGAAGGGCGTGGTGAGAGGAGAAGGGCGTGGAGAGAGCAGAAGGGCATAGTGAGAACAGAAGGGCATGGTGAGAGGAGAAGGGCATGGTGAGAGCAGAAGGGCATGGATCAAGGTTAAAACATAGTGTAATTACTTTCTCATTATCTTAAGGGTATATTAGAGTATCTTAGAGTATATTATAGGTAGTTGATGTTCAGGGCGTGGAACCTGCTTACCATTTAAGATATTGCCCCACAAGCCAGGTGGTGGTGGTGCACACCTTTAATCCCAGCACTCGGGAGGCAGAAGCAGGCGGATCTCTGTGATTTCGAGGCCAGCCTGGTCTATATAGCAACTTCCAGGACAGTCAGGGCTGCTATACAGGGAAACCCCCTGTCTCAAAAAAAAAAAAAAAAAAAAAAACTAAGAAAGATATTGTCCCATATCTCTGCCCTCATTTACCCCCAGACAGTGTAGTCTAGGAAGAGAGGTGTCAAGGCCAGGGTTTGTGTAATGGTCTGTCTTGTCCCTTTAAGAGACAAGCCCCACCCACTCCCCCCAGTCCCCTGAGGCAAGTGGACCTTCCTTCCTTCTTTTTTATCTCTCTTCTAAAGAGGTAGCTTCTCCTCTTCTCTCCCCCCTCTCCTTGTACCCCTTCTACCTCTCCCCTTTCCTCTTCTCTTCCATAACCCACTAAGTAAATATAAATATCTAACCTCACTCTGCATGGTGTGCCTATCTGTCTGTCTCTTACCCGCCTCATGGCTCCCTGCCTGGACCCAATGCCCCAGTGCCCCTCATGGTGAGGCTTGTTTCTTAAAGGAACAGGACAGGCCATTACATGTAGAAGGAGCAGTGGGCTGCTTTCCTGCCACCTGGCTCCCAGCCGCCTGGCTAGCTTATGCCCCAAAAATAATAACACAGAAACTGTATTCTTTTAAACACTGCCTGGCCCATTATCTCTAGCCTCTTCTTTGCTAACTCTCATATCTTGCTTTAACCCATATCTAGTAATTTGTGTAGCACCACAAAGTGGTGGCTTATCGGGAAGATTCTAACCTGCATCCATCTCGGAGAGGAGAGCTATGGCGTCTGCCTCATTGCCTTCTTCCCATCATTCTGTTCTGTCTACTCTGTCCACCTAATTTTCTGCCCTATTAAAAGGCCAAGGCAGTCTCTTTATTAACCAATGAAAGAAACACATAGACAGATGACCCTCCTCCATCAATTACATTTTGGATCTAGGCTGGTGGCAGAAGCCAAGGTCACTCCTTCACCTCTGCCTCAGTAAGAGTTTCCATCAGTGCCCCTGACTACCCACCCTTTTGCTGCTTGTGCAGAAATATTTTATCTGCCTCTGCTGACTTGGCCAACAGTCCTGGGCCAGATTCAGCTTAGCAACCAAGAGCTTCCCTCCTGAAGCAAACATGCAGAGTATGATAATTAATATTTGTTGTCAAATTGGTAGGAATTAGAATCACCATAGAAACATATCTCTGGGTCACTATAGAAACACATCTCTGGGTTACCGTAGAAACACACCTCCAGGTCACCATAGAAACACACCTCCAGATCACCATAGTAGCATACCTCTGGGTCACTATAGAAACATACCTCTGGATCACCATAGAAACACACCTCTGGGTCACCATAGAAACACACCTCTGGGTCACCATAGAAACACACCTCTGGGTGACCACAGAAACACACCTCTGGGTCACCATAGAAGTACATTTCCACTATAGAAAAACACCTCTGGGTTACCAGAGAAGCATGTGTCTGGGTCACTACAGAAACACACTTCTGGGTCACCATAAAAACACACTGCTAGGAGAGGGACTTGATGGGGGGCGGGGGGAGAGGTGGGGGGCGGTGGCGGGGAGGAGGCGGAAATCCTCAATAAATAAATAAATTAAGAAAAAAAAAAAAACACACTGCTGAGTGTGTTTTTAAGGATGTTTCCAGAAAGGTTTAACTGAGTGGCAAGACTCACCTTGAATGTGAGTGACACCATCCCATGGTCTGGGGTTCCAGACTGAGTGAAAAGGAGAAAGCCAGCTGACAGCATGCTTTTCTTTCTCTGCTTCCTGACTGTGAACATACGTGACCAGTGGCTTCATGTTCCTGTCACTGTGCCTCCCTCTCATGACGGGCCATGCCTCGAGCTGTGAGCCCAGGCAAGCTCTTTCCTTCAGGCATTTTGTCATAGCAGTGAGCAACAGTTAATGCCGAGGGTCTGGAGAGGCGGTAAAGGTTCTTGTGATGGGGGAAAGAAGTGAGAGAAGGCAGTGCAGGCCCAGGAAAGAACAGAAAGAAATTAATATTTGAAGGCATGAGTGAAGCACTCTACAGAAACCCAAGGCTCTTTGGGATTGCTTGAGCAGAGTCTACTCCAGAGACATGGCAGCGGACAGGACCTGGGTGCTGTAGCATCACAGGGTTGCCCTTCTCCAGAAGTCCTTCCCTTCTGCCTGCTTCGGAGGGAACTTGCTCAGGACAGTTGCAGCCTGCAGGGCCTGATGGGAGACAGTTGGCTTCACATTGCCACTGCTCAGATAACTAGTTCTAATTTTAGATCCAGATCTAGTTTAGAACTGGTTCATTTAATAACTGGGTGAAACTTGGCTTCTGGAAAGAATTCTAGGCCCAGTCTTCTCACTATTCCCACTGTCCCCTCTTCCACATCCCCTCTTCCACTGCTTGCAACCCACAGCCTTAAATGGTTACACAAACACATTTCTGGATTGTTTTCAGGGACATCAGAGGTTAAAAACAAAACAGCGCCAAAGAAGGGGCATGTCAGAGGTGAGATATCAATTCCAAGCAGTTTCCTTTTGAGAATAAAGTGTTCCTTCTAGGTAAGGTATGCTGCTCAGTTTATGAGTGAGGACAGAGTAGGCCAGTCACCTTCTAGATCAAAAGCCCAGAAACTCCTTCTAGAGACAACTTGAGAAGGAATGCAGCTTTAAAGCCTAGAGGCATGACGTGGTTCTTGAAGCATTCAATAAGCAGCAAGGTAAGACATCAGATACTCAAGACCCACCCTCCCTACATGCATGTAGATGTATGTGCGGTGTGTGCACACACACACCACACACACACACACACACGGCAAATTTAAGCTAGTGGGGATACAAGCTAGTTACCCTACAATTGTAGGTTACTCCAACTGCAGCCTTTAAAAAAACCCGATAATTCACTTAAGATTTTTCTTATGTTTAGATGATCCGCATTGGAGAGATTGGGCTTAGAATTTGGAGATTTTTAACCACAGGGCCTGTATCAGTTATTTTTCTTCCCCTTTCCCAGCATAACGTTAGATTTCCCTCTTTGTTCTCATCTGGTAAAGGTGAGGGAATCTTTTAGATGTCGCTTTATGAAGCTCTAACCGGGAATCATGTTTTCCTCCTGTGCCACGTCCTTACTGCATCGTGTCACCGAGTCCACCATTGTGTAATTGTCTCTAAGCGATCTTTTCACTCTACAGTGTGCTGCGCTGTGCCTCGGTGTGCTGTGCTGTGTGTGCCTCAGTGTGCTGCACTGTGCTCAGTGTGCTGGGTGTGCTGCACTGTGCCTCGCTATGCCTCTGTGCCTCAGTGTGCTGCACTGTGCTCAG
>NW_004949118.1:806506-818007 GCF_000317375.1 Microtus ochrogaster | reverse complement strand
TTTTCGAGACAGGGTTTCTCTGTGGCTTTGGAACCTGTCCTGGAACTAGCTCTGTAGACCAGGCTGGTCTCGAACTCACAGAGATCCACCTGCCTCTGCTCCCAAGTGCTGGGATTAAAGACGTGCGCCACTACCACCCGGCTTTTTTTTTTTTTTTTTGGTTTTTTTCACATTTTACTTCTTAACAATATTTCTTTCATTCCCCTCTCATGCAGAGAGTGATGGTCTGCTACTAATTACTTTGTATGCTGCTGTAAAGTGAACGTGAGCTGGTCGAGTGCTAGGGCCTAAATAAAGCTTAGACATCTATTTTGTCTGCAGTCACTCATCATTTTATACTCAGAAAATGCCAGCATTCTTCCAGTTAGCTTAAAGAGAAAATCTATATCTGCCTTAAAACCAGGCGTTTCCTTAAGAGAAGAAACTAGCTAGAATTCTCGTCTCTCTCTGAATATAGAGGAGTCGAATTATAGAATTAAAGTAGTATTTATTCATTTTTTTGTTTATTTATTTATTTATGTTTTTTTTTGCTTGCTTGTTTGTTTGAGATAGTGTAGCCCTGGCTGTCTTGGAACTCACTCTGGAGACCATGGTGGCCTGGAACTCACGGAGATCCACCTGCCTCTGCCTCCCTAGTGCTGGGTTTAAAGGCGTGTGCTACCACCGCCCGACTTGAATTAAAGTATGTTTTATAGACAATGTGGTCACAATGAACCACATCTATCAGAAAAGTCTCTTGGCATTCTGTGAGGCAAACCTGATGAGAGTTCTTGAAGCAAATGGTTTCTGCAGTTTATAGATGTAGTTGCGTATTTTCCGTTCATTGTTAGTGTGTATGCTGTGTGTCCGTGTGAGAGTGGGGTGAATGTGTGGAGGTCAGGGGACAGCTTGCTGGGGTTGGTTCTTCCTTTCACTCAGCTGGGGTGTTTGTCTTGTTCAGCTGGACTGAGTATTTCAGGTCCGCTGACCCACCAGCTTCATGGTGGTCGTCCTGTCTGTAGGTCCATATTTCTGTATGGTGTAGCAGCAGGCATCAACACCTGTCTCTGCCTGTCATCTCGCTGTAGGACTCCTGGGGCTATAGGCTCTATGGTATTCTGGAATTACGGATGTGAACCATTGCTCCAGACTTCTTTTCTCATGGAGTCTGGAGAGGGAACCTGTGCTGTCAGGCTGAGCCCCTTCTTCCTCTTACCGTTGAAGAAACAGAATTGGTTGGGAACAAAGAACCAGTTAGTTGGGCTGTCCCTGCCCTTGAGTTTGGAAGGACACAATAATGAATTCCTTTTCCTGAGGGTTTTGCTAAGAAACAAGGAAGTAAATGTTTACATCTGAAGCTCTGATGCATTTTGTCAATTTTCCTGAACTGAGAGGAACAAGGTGTTTATTGTGAAGTGAAATGGCCAGCACGCGTTACGCTGGGTCAGCCTCCAGTTCTTTCTTTCACGGTGTGCCTTTTGCCCCTGTGGTATATGTGTTACCAGCGGTGCACACAAAGCCCACATCTTGGCAGTAAAATTCCATGAAGTCCATTTTGAGGATCAGATTCCTACACCTGTTTTTAGCTATAAACACAAGCCACTTGTTTTGCACTTTTAAATATAAAGCAATAAAGTTATATTGGACACTGGCCGTGTAACCCAGTGAAACTGCTCTATTTGCTTTAATCAGGCCAGATTCATGGAACCATCAGCCTAATCTTACCGCTCGTGCAACTTCTTTGCTGTACTGTTTCGTCTCTTCTGGGTCTGGGACTACCCTCCCTTGTGCTGCTATATTTATCTGCCTTCTTGGCCATAAAAGGCTGGCTGTGGGGCCCTGACATTCTGCTGCCTGACCACATGCATTATTTTTGAACTGTCCCCCTGATCCTGCCTCTAGCCCTGCCTCCTAACTTTCTCTGGGATTCAGCCGCCCAGGGGCTTCATTCTCTCCTCCTGCTCCTTGGCCCAGCAGTGGAATATCCCCCGGCCATCTCTGCCCCAGAGACTGGTAAGTGTGACACAGGCGACAAATGCACTCCGTAGTTTATGTCTGTCTTCTCAGCTCAGCAGGGAAATGCAGGGGAAGGGAGAACAGGGCAGCAGGGTACCTGCTGGGGCCGGTGTCATTTTGCTGTGTCACTATATTCTTTTGAAATGAAGCTGCTATTCCTGGAACTATAAGATCATATTGTTTCAGATTCAACTCCAAGTTATAGTCAGCGGTCTGGTTGGAATCTGGACTGGACGAGGGACAGGAAGTAGTGAGGTGTTTTCCCTCCTCTGCATGCCTACAGATCTGTCTCCATTCCCTAGTGCAAATTAGGCCAGATGCACACAAATTCCCTTCAAAGCCAATTAGCACATGCTCCAGTGTGGGTGAACTCTCAAGTGCACTGTGTTATTTCTGACTTGAAAATGGTTGGGTACTAGAGAGGTGGCAGACCTGGCACTGTGACCCTGAAATTATTGCCTCCTGTAGGTAATTGTCATCAGCTTTTGGCCTCTGCTGCCAGCATTAAGAGTCCTGCAGCAAGATTACAATTACAGAGTTAGAATTTCTTCCTCAGCTCCCAAATTATTTTTAGAAAGAAAATGTAGGTTTCAGAGGCACAGAAGATCACAAAATCATCTTTCTTTCTAACAAATTCTGGCTGTTGTGTATTGGGCTAAACCTGACTCACATAAGAAAAGGGGGTGGTTATACCTTGGTTCCAAAGGTCAGTCAGTCCTGGTGACTTAAAGTCAAGCCCTGTTTACTGGTAATACATAACCCCTATGTACTAAGTAGTAGATATTAATAAAATAAATGTACTTTGGGTCAGATAACAAAGACTGGAAAATAGAATTAGGGTAATACATTTAAATAATATGTTCTGTGAAAATGATAGCATTTTGAATCATCTGGTGGTGGTGTTAGTTTACAATGTAATATAATATAATTACATTATAATATAGTGAAAGATCTTTATTATTTGTAAGTCACTCGTGGCACTGCTACAGAGACGTCTCTAACATTTCACGACACTAATACCATTCTAGATTAATGTATCCAAACTCTTTATACTATAAACATTATCTAGTAACTATTAAGTACAATTCTGTATATTTAATAACAGGAAAAGCAATCTAGTTAAGTGTTGCTTGCTAGTAGCTATTTTTTTTCTTCTTAGGAAATGCCATGTAGACTGGTATTTTCCATGGGACCTAAGATGCATATTTCTGGATTTTCTTTTTTAGAGAGTACACTTTGACTTTTTAAGCAGTTTAAATAAAACTTAGTTTTGAATTTGACAAAAATTTAAAGGACTCACTCCCCACTTAGGATTTTTAAGTAAAATAAGGTTTGAAAAAACCTTTACTTGAAAATAATTTTCTTACATATTTTTGAAAATAATATTTCAAAATATGATGCATTAAAACTTAGGGGGAAATGTCTATAAAATTATGACATACCCTATTTTCCCACATGGCGGATAGTCTTTCTTTGGTGATGCATTATTTATAAGAGTGAATGCGGGGTTTCCGTGAGTAAAGGCACGTGAGTTCCATCCCTGGATCCCACATGAAGGGAGGAAAGAGCAGATGCTAACAAGTTGTCCTCTGCCCTCTGTGTACATGCAGTGACACACATGCACCCCGCATAATTAGTTAATTAATAGAGGGACAGGTGTAAATAGAAAAGTAAATACAATGTGAAGCCTCCCCTCCTGAAGCTAAACGACCAGCGGGAGTTCACACTGCCAGCTGCCCAAGTTCACACTGCCAGCTGCCCAGGAGCCCAAGTTCACACTGCCAGCAGCCCAAGTTCACACTACCAGCTGCCACACTGAGGCCTGATGTTCTTCTTTATATAGTAAGAATCGAAATATCCATATTTTTATTTGGAATAATGTATTTCCTTACAGTTCTGGAGTCTAGAAATCCAAGGTCAAGTGTTCTTAGATTTGATAAGGCTACTCATCTGGAGGACCCAGGTTCAATTCCTAACACCTACATGACAGCACACTGCCTTTTGTAACTTCAGTCCCAAAGGCTCTGACACCCTCTTCTCTATACCATGTGTCAGCACACACATGGGGTACAAACATAGCATACAGGCAAAACATCAAAACAATGAGAATAAGGGTAAAGCAATGGTAAGGCTTCTTTCTGATGGGCTTGTAGATGGACCACTTCTGTGCTTCCACATGATGGTTGCTATGGCTTGTAGATGGACCACTTCTGTGCTTCCACGTGATGGTTGCTATGGCTTGTAGATGGACCACTTCTGTGCTTCCATGTGATGGTTGCTATGGCTTGTAGATGGACCACTTCTCCTGTGCTTCCACATGATGGTTGCTCCATCATTGTTTAGATACTGCCACCTACATGGTTGGTCACTTTATCTTGTGTTCAGACACTGTCCTTCACATGGTGGTCACCCTGTCAAGTGTTGAGACACCATCCTGATTTTCTTTTATTCTGGGGATACCAACCCTGGTGGCTAAGGGCCTCCTGATGCGCTCATTTCAGTTGAATTTTCCCCTTAAGAACCCAGTTTTTAAACGCAGTCTCATTCTGAGGGTTGGAGGCCCTTTAGCACATCAGTCTGGGGAAAGGGTATAATTCAGCCCAGTGTAGCCCTCTAATTGATCTCTTGGCTTTTTTTCAACAATCTTTTCTTCAGACATGAGCAAGGGCTTGCTTGTTCAGAGACTTCTTTTGGCGTGTTAGTTCTCTGAGTAAAAGTCACACCCTTTGTATCTCCTTTAGGAGCCTGTACTGTCTGCCCTTCCCCTCTTCCTGCAGCCCCACTGTTACCTCACCAACACATTTGCTCTTTCTTGGTGTTTTGGCATGGGTGTTTCATCTGGAGCACGTAGTGGTGAAGCTTGGTCTATCTGAGGGACCCTTAGCAGTAGGACCAGAATCTATCCCTGGTATATGAGCTATCTTCTTGGAGTCCATTCCCTATGGTGGGATGCCATGCTCAGCCCTAATGCAGGGGGGACGGGCTTGGTCCTGCCCCAACTTAATGTACCAGACTTCCTTGACTCCCTATAGGAGCCTTTACCCACTGGGAGGAGTGGATGGGGGAAGAAGCTGGGGGAAGGTAAGGGGAGGTGGTGGCAGGAAAAGGGGTGGGAAGAGAACTGTGGTTGACTGTAAAATGAAATTAAAAAATAGATAAATAAAATAATAAAAAAGAAAATTAGAAATAGGCACTCCAGAGTGTTTGAGAGAAAGCACAGTAGCCAGAGAGGAAACTTTGTTTGACTGTCCTAAGCAAGCAAGAAAAGAACACATAATGGCAGGGAGGGGATTTGTGAGTGCCCGGTTAAGGTGAACTTACAGTCTTTCCTATTCACTTCCCAGAACCATTGCAATCTGCATTTTTTCTACATTGGCTGAGATGAATTGTTCTTGGGGATTGTTCAGTCAAGAACTGTTCTCTTGCAGGTTGCCCCCTCCTCTCAAGGGCACACGATGTCTTTGCCTTTCTATCAGAAGTCCCACCAGCACTATGACCTCAGTTACCGGAACAAGGACCTTCGCACCACCATGAGCCATTACCAGCAGCAGAAGAAGCGCTCTGCCATCTACACGCATGGCTCCACCGCCTACAGCAGCCGCTCTTCCGCAGCACACCGCCAGGAGTCGGAGGCTTTTAGTCAAGTGTCAGCGGTCTCCTCCCAGCAGCAGGCTGCTCAGGCCTACAGTCTTGGAGCGTCCCAGTTCTCTCGAGGGACTGACGTCAGCCGGAAGACAGCCTCGGCTTATGATTATGGCTATTCCCACGGGTAAGTCAGGAGCAGCCTCCAACCTCGGGCACATGCTCTGTCTTAAATATGGCGACCCTGTTATTCCAGGTGTGGAGGGAGACCCCAGCACTGTGTCTTACCTTTCCCCTTTACTGTCTGTTTGAAATTCACGGAGTTTTGAGTCTCACTGGAGAGTCTCGCTTGAGCCATCCACTGCAGGGGTATTTCTAGAAGCAAGGAAGTTTTGGTTACTCTGGCAGCCACAGGGCCAGGAAACATTTTGATACTCAGCAGGTCTCTTGGTGCTCATAGTGTTTCGGCTTAGATTAAAAGCCAGTACAGAATATAAAATTCACAGGCGCCAGGGAGCTATTCTACAGCAGAGATGCATTGGAATTTTTCAAAATCGGAAAACCAGTGCTCCAAGTCCCAAGTTACTCAAGCAACAAGTATTTTCTCGATCTGGAATATTCTATACAGAAGCCCGGCCTTTTCTGGGTGAGCCTGAGAACGACAGGAACAAGCATGCATTGGGTCAAATTAGATCACTGACCACACACAGTGAGGAGACTCTACCCCCAAACAGAAGGTCACGTGGGATGCTAGGAGGAGTAAATTGCAGGTGAAGGTCTGCTCTGTGACACAAACCCCGACTCTTGCTTCTTTGAAAACAGTAAAGTTAGCATAAATATGAACGGTTATATTAGAAAGTTCCCATTTGGATCTCTTTGCCTGGGGTGGGAGTTAAGGCTGCTTTCCTGACTGAGGTCTTCCAGGTGAGAGTGGGACGTTTCCTTCTTTTAAGAGATACTAATTTATTTCAGTGTATGTGTGTGTGACGGCATGAGTTTATGTGTACCACTTGCATGTAGGTGCCCACAGAGACCAGAAGAGGGTGCCAGAGCCCCTGGAACTGGAGTTTTATGTGGTGGTGTGAGACACACAGTGTGAGAGCTGGGAATGGAACCTGAATCCTCTGAAGAGGAGTAGTGCTCTTGACTGTTAATCTAGCTCTCCAGCCCCAGGTAGTCCATCTCATCAGTGCCAGAAATTAGTATTAGTCAGGGCTCCCCAGAGGAGCAGAACTGGTAGAATGAAGATATATAATATATTATATATATATATATATTATATATATATATTACACACACAGACAGATACGTATGGGATTTATTAGAATGGCTTACAGGTTGTGGTCCAGCTAGTCCAACAATGGCTGTCTACCAATGGAATCCAGTAGTTGTTCAGTCCACAAGGCTGGATGTCTCATCTGGTCTTCAGAATATGCCCAAATACTGAAAAAGTAGCTTTTAATGCAAGTATAGACTTGCCAGTGAGAGTGAGCGCAAGCCTTCTCTTCCACGTTCTTTATATAGACTGCCAGCAGAAAGTACGGCCTAGATTAAAGATGTATCTTCTAACCTCAAAAGGTCTGGATTAAAAGTGCTTCTTACCATTTCAAATGATTTTAATTGAGAAAAAACCCTTCCCAGGTGTATCTAAACTTTTGGGTTTTAGTTAATTCTAGATTTGGTCAAGTTGACAACCAAGGATGTCATCACAGTCCACCCCTTGTCAACTTGACACACAATCATATCTCCTTATGTCATGCTTAATTTTAACATGAAAACAATAGCTAGGTCATAATTATACCTAGCATGATATAACTATTCCATATACAATTGCAAATGCATTGTATATTTAACCAGGTAATGATTATGCCTAAATGATATAACTATCCCTTGAACAACTGCATATGCATTATAAATTTTTGAAAAATTTTAGAATTGGTGACATTGTTCCTTGAGAGATATTCCTTTAGTATCTCAAACCTAAATATGATAACCACTAATTTTCTCATATTGATATTATACTTATGCATCATGTTATCATGTTACATTGCATGATAAAAAAAATTGAGGAGGCCGGGGGGAGGGGAGGGAGTGGGAACAGGGATAGCTATGTATATTGAAAAAATGTAGTATTGAAAATTCTTTTTTTATTACTTAAAAAAAATACCAATCCAAATCTTCACTCCCTCCCCTCCTTTCACTCCTTTCCCTCCACAGACCCTCCCACCCCACCCCCTCCATTCCTAAGAGAGGGCCATGCACCCCGCCCTGTGGAAAGCCCCAGGCCCTCCCTATTACATCTAGGTTGAGCAAGGTTTACATCCAAAGAGAATAGGATCCCGAGAAACTGGTATCTGCAGTAGAGACACATCCCAGTGTCAATGTCAGTGGCCCGCAGTCTGCCCCAGCTGTCAGCCCCCTTCAGAGGGGCTTGGTTGTTCCCATGCTCCTTCACTCCCAGTCCAGTTGGAGTTGGTGAGCTCCCATCAGCTCAAGCAAACTGTCTCAGTGGATGACCCCCTCATGGTCTTGAATTCCTTGCCCATACTCTCACTCTTTCTACTCTTCAACTGGATCTTGGGAGCTCAGTCCAGTGCTTTGATGTCGGCCATTGCCTCTGTTCCCATGTGTTGTTGGACGAAGGTTCTATGGTGATATTTAAGATAATCATCAGTCTGACTACAGGGTAAGGCCAGTTCAGATACCCTCTCCTCTATTGCTTAGGGTCTCAGCTGGGGTTATCCCTGTGGGTTCTTGGGCATTTTTCTAGAGCCGGGATTCTTGCTAACTCCATGATGGCTCCCTCAATCAAGATATCTCTTTCCTTGCTCTCATATCTGTCCTTCCTCCATCTCTACTATCCCATTCCCTCAAGTTCTCCTCAACCCCCCTTCTCTCCCCCCATATTCCCCGCCCCCTCCCAAATTTTTGTCTGATTCCAGTTTCCAGGTGGGTCTATATATGTTTTTCTTTGGGTTCAGCTTATTACTTAGTTTCTCTAGGATCCCGAGCTATAGGCTCGCTGCCCTTTGTTTATGACTAGTATCCACTTATGAGCGAGTACATACCATATTCATTTGGGGGGAGGCTGGGTTACCTCACTCAGGATGATGTAATTTCATCCACTTGCATGCAAAATTCAAGATGTCATTGTTTTTTACTGCTGAGTGGAACTCTAATGTGTATATGTGCCACACTTATCCATTCTTCAGTTGAGGGGCATCTAGGTTGTTTCCAGGTTCTGGCTATTACAAATAATGCTGCTATGAACATAGTTAAACAAATGCTCTTGTCATATGATTGAGCATCTTTTGGATATATTCCCAAGAGTGGTATTGCTGGATCCTGAGGTAGTTGATTCCCAGTTTTCTGAGAAACCACAACACTGATTTCCAAAGTGGTTGCACAAGTTTGGATTCCCACTAGCAATGAATGAGTGTTCCCCTTGCTTCACATCCTCTCCAGCATAAGCTATCAATAGTGTTTTTGATCTTAGCCCTTCTGACAGGTGTAAGATGGTATCTCAAAGTTGTTTTGATTTGCATTTCCCTGATAAGGATGTGGAACATGTCCTTAAGTATCTTTTGGCCATTTGAAATTCTTCTGATGAGAATTCTCTGTTTAGTTCAGTACACCACTTTTTAATTGGATTATTCAGAATTTTAATGTCTAATTTCTTGAGTTCTTTATATATTTTGGAGATCAGTCCTTTGTCTGATGTGGAGTTGGTAAAGATTTTTTTTTTCCATTCAGTAGACTATCTTTTTGTCTTATTGACTGTGTCCTTTGATTTACAGAAGCTTCTCAGTTTCAGGAGATCCCATTTATTTATTGATGCTCTTATTGTCTGTGCTACTGGGATTATACATAGGAAATAGTCTCCTGTGCCCATGCATTGAAGGTTACTTCCCACTTTCTCCTCTATCAGGTTCAGAGTGGTCGGATTTATATTGAGGTCTTTAATCCATTTGGACTTGAGTTTTGTGCATGGCAACAGCTATGGATCTATTTTCATTCTTCTATAGGTTGGCATCCAGTTATGCCAGCACCATTTGTTGAAAATGCTTTCTTTTTTCCATTGTATCTTTTTTGTTTCTTTGTCAAAAATCAGGTGTTCATAGGTGTGTGAATTAATATCCGGGCAGGTCTTCAATTCGATCCCATTGTTTTTTATGCCATTACCATTACATGATAAAAAAAAATTGAGGAGGCTGAGAGGAGGGGAGGGAGTGGGAACAAGGATAGCTATGTATAATGAAAAAATATGGTATTAAAAATTCTTAATAAAAAAAGCAAAAAAAAGAAATTGAGGAAAGAAAACACAAATGTATGTACAAATACTTT
This sequence comes from Microtus ochrogaster, assembly GCF_000317375.1. Taxonomy (NCBI): domain Eukaryota; kingdom Metazoa; phylum Chordata; class Mammalia; order Rodentia; family Cricetidae; genus Microtus; species Microtus ochrogaster. The sequence goes on along the minus strand of NW_004949118.1, from coordinate 808,086 downwards.
CTTATCAAAACATGACAGAAACACTCCTGTCAATTTTAGTCTTTGGTTCTGCAGCTTGTCATGTGGCCTTAGCTGGTGTTTGTAACTCCCTTCCTCTGCTACCCATTCTGCGATTCCTCCACCCTCAGCAAAACCTTCAGCAGATCTCAGTGTTCCAGACCGCAAACTCAGTGATCACTTTGGGTGCCAAAGCAGAAGTGTTACAGTGAGTCTGCAGTCCCTCAGAGAAGGGGGGTTTCATGACATTGTACCATGGAAGCTTCTCTGGGGCAAATCCCATGTTTTTGTAGTTGACTTAGCTGTGTTTGCTCATCTAGCCCACTGTGTTGGGTAGATGTGTGTTTCCTCAGTCTGAGACAATTTTTATTTTACTACTCTTGTTTTGTTTTGTTTTGTTTGAGACGGGGTTTCTCTGTGTAACAGCCCAGGCAGTCCTGGAACTTGCTTTGTGGCCCAGGCTGGCCTCAAACTCACAGAGATCCACCTGCCTCCCGAGTGTTAGGATTAAAGACATACGCCACCACTACCTGGCTATTTTACTTCTCTCTCTCTCTCTCTCTCTCTCTCTCTCTCTCTCTCTCTGGTTTTTCGAGACAGGGTTTCTCTGTAGCTTTGGAGCCTGTCCTGGAACTCTCTCTGTAGACCAGGATGTATTTTACTACTCTTAATAAAACATTTTATGGGAACTAAAAAAAAGACATGCAAGATATACAAAGTTTTTAAGTAAGTCTATTTATAGTCTATAGAAAACATTACTCATTTTTAAAATGTAGACATTTCTGGTCTGTGTGGCTTCTAACCATCTGCTGCCTCTAATGCGCTTCTCCAAGGCTTAGATGGCATTTTTCGTAATACATGGAATATATTAAGGCTTCCAAAATTTAAATATAAAATATATATCAAGGCGACTGGAAAAAGTGTCTCTCTCAGGGCATACAAAGGTTACTGGGGAAATAACGCAGCGGCTCGTGTGAGTCAGTATGGAGAGGGCAGAAATTCCTAAGTTCCTGTTCTACAGCTTCATGTTGTCAGTTACAGTGACCTCGAGGGAGCGTCCGGCAGGTTCAGTAACAGCAGAGTCTGCCAGGGTCTACCTGGAATGCACGATGGCAGCACTCTGAAATTCCACGTGGAGTGGAACAGGATCCTTTTGCCATCTCACTTTCATAGGTCATACTCTGCCTTGGGATACTCAGAAGGAGCTCATGTTGGCTGCAGAAATGGAAATATTGTCGCTGAGGAGAATCTATTTCTTGTAGCACTTATTTCAAATGAATCACCTCCCAGAGGAAAGTTGGGAGGAATTAACACCACATGTGTGTGTGCCAGCATCAGGTTATTCTCTGGAGGAATGTTCCACAGCGATGCTCAAGGACCACATTTAGGAGAGCAGCTGCCTTGCAGTGAAAGGATTAGATGTTAAATGTCCGTCCTCCTAGATCGTCTGCTCCGGGTCTGCAGAAGATACTGTTTTTATGATCATGAAGTTATGAGCTATATTCTTTTTTTTTTCTTTTTTCTTTTTTTTTGGTTTTTCGAGACAGGGTTTCTCTGTTGCTTTGGAGCCTGTCCTGGAACTA
>NW_004949118.1:800198-806406 GCF_000317375.1 Microtus ochrogaster | reverse complement strand
CTCACAGAGATCCGCCTGCCTCTGCCTCCCAAGTGCTGGGATTAAAGGCGTGCACCACCATCGCCCGGCTTATGAGCTATATTCTTATGTATTTATTTCATTTGCCAACCTGGAAGAATTGATAGAATGTTCTACATTTATATTTTTAAATGATTTTATTTCTTTAGCTCCACTGCAAACTTTTATCCTCGGACCACTTAAATTTTACATGGTTTATTTAGATGCTATGCAGTATCCTTATTTATTCATAATTTGATACATCATTTCAAACATTAGTAATTGAACTGGATTTTTGGAGAGCGTGAGGGAACCCTGCTATGGAGCCTTAGAAAAACTTTACACAGGAACCAAACTGTAATCATATGTCACCCCACCTGCTCCTTCTGTGTGTGTGTAGGTTAGTGTTTATTAATGGCTCGCTATGTTCAAATAAGATAGAGTTCAAGATTCTTGGTGGGAACAAGATGAGCTAGAAATAGTGCATATGGGGAGGGAAAATACCAGTGCCATCCTCCCCCTTCATATCCTGAATGTAAAAGAGAAAGAAACCTAACATAACCTTGGAGGCATTTCAATCTTTCATTTTTAGAACTAGAAGTAACAGATGCAGGCTTAGATCTTTATAGTTTCTTCAGGTTGTTTTTAAGTTTATTTAAAAGGAAAGGATTTTTCCTGCTAAATGAGCTATGTCTTCTGATTGTGAACAGTATCATTGATAAAGGCCCCTGCATTGGAATTGGGTTCCTCGGCAGTGTATGTAAACACTAGGCTAGGTCTATTTTTACCCTCTACTTTGTAGTTAGATGTCCAGTGTTAAAGTGGAAAGTACGGAGATTTAAATGTGCTCAAGGCTTGGCTGACCTCGGTCAGTCTTGCTTGGAGTCAAGGTGGTTTGCTTGGAGTCAGTGTGGCTGTGGTACAGATTGGTGACTGTCTATGTTACAAAACACATTAAATGCCTTTAGCTCATGGTTATATTGAGAAAAAAAAAGACCCTAAAGACAGTATCGACCCTGTCAGAATGGCAAATTTGATGTTTTGTGTGACAATGGTATCAACAATAGTTATCAAAGGGAGGTGCAAGGGCTCTGTGTGTGCGTTTTCATACATTGTGTGTGCACGCACGCATGGAGGCCAGAGGCCAGTGTCTGTCTCTTCCCACAGTTTTGAGACAAGCACTCTCACTGACCCAGGATCTTGAGAGGTCAGCTGGATTAAGTGGACAGCAAGTCCTCCAGTGCTGAAATCATGGTCCACATGGTCACAACGTTCAGCTCTCTCCATGAGTGCTGGGATCTACCTCACATCCCCATGTTTTCACGGCACACGCTTCACAGCCTGAGCCACAACTTAAGCCCGGGTTCTGTAACTCGGACTTTCCTGCTCTTCCACTTCCCTTTGATCTCCAACTAAGCAGGAAATAATAGGACATCTTTGTTTTGGTTCCAGAAGACGGTTGGCAGTATGGCTCAGTGGGTAAAGGTTCTTTCACCAAACCTGCTGACTTGAGTTCAAGTTTTCACCCACGCCTGGAGTGAAAAGTTAAGTCTGTCAGCATCTTCCTGCTGACCAGGCAGTGGGGAAGCCTGCGGGAACTGTTTCAACAGGTTTGACCTTTTCCCAGCACTCTCTGGGAATGAGGAAGTGATGCCCTCTTTAGTCAACTACAGGACCATCTACATTGTGAGTTGGGGTGTGTCAGTGTAAGTTGTGCAAGGACAGGAAAATTCAACTCAAGGCATCTCTTGATTCTATTGTTGTCTGCCTAGAATACAAGGAGCAAGGTCTCCCATTCTTGCTTCAAATGGTCCAGGCTGAGTGGAGACCTAGCCTAGTGTTTACATACACTGCCGAGGAACCCAATTCCAATGCAGGGGCCTTTATCAATGATACTGTTCACAATCAGAAGACATAGCTCATTTAGCAGGAAAAATCCTTTCCTTTTAAATAAACTTAAAAACAACCTGAAGAAACTATAAAGATCTAAGCCTGCATCTGTTACTTCTAGTTCTAAAAATGAAAGATTGAGTGTACCTTTAGTCCCAACACTTGGGAGGCAGAGGCAGGTGGATCTCTCCGAGTTCCAGAACAACCAGGCCTACAGAGTGAATTCCAGGACAGCCAGGGCTACACAGAGAAGCCCTATCTCAAAAAAAAAAAAAAAAAACAAAAAACAAAAAACAAAAAACCCACAAACAAACCCAAAACCCAAACCAACCAAACAACAACACCCCTTCCCACATACACAAAACCCAACTACAGCAAAAGAACTGTGTAGGTGGAAGTTTCTGTCCTTGCTGGTCCCGCAACTGTTCTTGCATTCTCATCTTGCTTCCTCTGTGTCTGGGTGTAACTGCAAACAGAGCATCTCCTCTTCCCAGAATTCTCCTAGTGTGGTTGCCCTACCTGTACTTCCTGCCTGGCTACTGGCCAAACAGCATTTTTAAAAAAAAAAAAAAAGATTTATTTATTTATTTTGTTTACAGTGTTCTGTCTGCATATGTGCCTGCAGGCCAGAAGAGGGCACCAGATTTCTTTACAGATGGTTGTGAGCCATTATGTGGTTGCTGGGAATTGAACTCAGGACCTCTGGAAGAACAATCAGTGTTCTTACCATCTGAGCCATCTCTCCAGTCCCAAACAGCATATTATTAAAGCAATACAAGTGACAAATCTTTACAGGGTACAAGAGCATCTTCCCACAGCAGAACTGTTAGGAAACCAGTGAGATGCTCAGAGGTTAAGGGTGTTTACTGTTGCAAAGCCAGCCCACGAACCTGAGTTTATTCCTTGGAACCCAAGAAAAGGACAAGGAAAGAAGCATTAAGTATATTAGCTATAGATTCTCATATAGATAGAACCAAACATTTTTATTTACGCGAGGGAGTTCCTTTCTTGTTCCATTTTGTTGAGAGATTTTTAAAAAAATATTTACTTTTTTGTTATGCATGCTTGAGTATATGCATGTGTACCTTGTGCATGCAGGAGCCCATGGAGGACAAATCACTCCTGAAAAATGAGTTAAAGATAGTTGTTAGCTGCCATGTGTTTGCTGGGACCTGATCCTTGGTCCTCGCAGGGACACGTGTTAACTACTGAACCATATCTCCAGCTCCTGCTGAGAGATTCTTTTTTAACATGCATGAACACCAAATTTTGTCCAATCCTCTTTTCTTTTTACACCTATATTAGATGATAATGTGAGCTTTGTTTTTATTCTGTTGAAGTAAATCAACCTTGAATGATGGGGTTCACCTCACTTCACTTGGTTTTATATCCTATTATACCTAGATTTTAAGGACTGGAGGTTGAAACAAACATCCCTTTGGTTTGTTTGTTTTTTTAATACATGAGATCACTATGTACCCTTGTCTGACCTGGAGCTAACTAGACTAAACTTCGAAGTCATAGAGATCCTCCTGCCTCTGCCTCTTGGGATCTGGGATTGCAGGCATGTGCCACCATGTCTAGCACTTACTAGATTAATTTTTAAAAATTATTATTATTTGTGTGTGTGTGTGTGTGTGTGTGTGTGTGTGTGTGTGTGACTGCTTCTCTGTATGTATACCAAGTGCATGCTTGGTACCCAAGGAAACCAGAAGAGCGTGTTGGATCCCCTGGTACTGGAATTACAGATGGTCATGAGCCACCCAGTACCTAGTACCCTTAACCATTGCACTGTCTCTCCAGTCCCAGATGCAGTTTTTTAATGCTTCGTGAACTTATTTGTACATCTATGTTCATAAAAATACTGGGCTGTAGCCATATCTTGATGTATTTTTTAAATTGTTTTGATTGAGTTATACATTTTTCTCTGCACCCCTCCGTTCCTCTCCCCTCCCCTTCTATCCTCTCCTATAGTCCCCATGCTCCCAATTTACTCAGGAGATCTTGTCTTTTTCTACTTCCCATGTAAATTAGATCCATGTATGCCTCTCTTAAGGTCCTCTTTGTTGTCTAGGTTTTCTTGGATTGTGAATTGTAGGCTGGTTTCTCTTTGCTGTATGTCTAAAAGCCACTTATAAGTGAGTACATATGATATTCATCTTTCTGAGTCTGGGTTACCTCGTTCAACATGTGTTTTTTTTTCTAGATCCATCCGTTTGCATGCAAATTTTAAGATGTCATTAATTTTTTTCTGCTGTGTAGTACTCCATTCTTTGTAGTACTTCATTCTTTGGTTGAGGAGTATTTAGGTTGTTTCTGGGATTTGGCTATGACAAACAATGCTGCTATGAACATAGTTGAGCACATGTCCTTGTGGCACGATTGAGCATCCTTTGGGTATATACCCAACAGGGGCATTGCTGGGTCTTAAGGTAGATTGTTTCCTAATTTTCTGAGAAATCACCTTACTGATTCCCAAAGCAGCTGTACCAGTTTGCACTCCCACGAGCAATGGAGGAGTGTTCCCTTTACCCCACATCCTTTCTAGCATAAGTTGTCATCAGTATTTTTGATCTTGGTCATTGTTACAGATTTAAGATGGAATCTCAGAGTTGTTTTGATTTGCATTTCTCTGATGGCTAAAGATGTTGAACATTTCCTTAAGTGTATTTCAGTCATTTTAGATTCTTCTGTTGAGAGTTATCTGCTTAGGTCTGTATCCCATTTTTTTTATTGGATTATTTGTTTTTTTTTTTTTTGCTGACCAATTACTTGAGTTCTTTGTATATTTTGAAGATTAGTACTCTGTCTGATGTGGGGTTGGTGAAGATCTTTTCCCATTCTGTAGGCTGCCATTTTGTCTTGTTGACTGTGTCCTTTGCTTTACAGAAGCTTATTAGTTTCAGGAGGTCTCATTTATTAATTGTTGCTCTCAGTGTCTGTGCTACTGGGGTTATATTTAGGAAGTGGTCTCCTGTGCCAATGTATTCAAGTGTACTTCCCACTTTCTCTTCTATGATGTTCAGTGTGGTTGGTTTTATGTTGAAATCTTTGATCCATTTGGACTTGAGTTTTGTGCATGGTGATAGATATGGATCTATTTTCATTCTTCTACATGTTGATATCCAGTTATGCCAGCACCATTTTTTAAATATGCTTTCTTTTTTCCATTTGATATTTTTTGCTTCTTTGTCAAAAATCAGATGTTCCTAGGTGTGTGAACTGATATCTTGGGTCTTTGTTCTCCTGTCTGTTTTTATGGCAATACCAGGCTGTTTTCAGTACTGTAGCTCTGTAGTAGAGTTTGAAGTCAGGGATTGTGATACCTCCAGAAGTTCTTTTATTTGTACAGGATAGTTTTGGCTATCCTGGGTTTTTTGCCTTTCCATATGAAGTTGAGTATCGTTCTTTAGTGGTCTGTGAAGATTTTGATGGGATTTTGATGGGCATTGCATTGAATCTGTAGATTGCTTTTGGTAAGATTGCCATTTTCAGTATGTTAATTTATCTTGATGTCTTGATCAGAAAATACTGACCTTACAGGACATTGGACAGTGCTATTTTAACACATTTTTTAAAAATATGAAAGTAATCATTACCATTTCTTCTTTAAATATTTGATAGTATCTATAAATATAAACCTCCTAGCTGTCTAATTTTCCTTGTGAGAATATTTTAGATTATTTGTTTAATTTCTTGGCTTTGGTCATTTATAGTTTTACATTTCTTCTTGAGATAGTTTTAATCATTTTGGTCTTCACAGGAATGATTCCATTATATCTTAGTAGTCTGGTGAGTTGACCTGGAAGCATCTACACTACTTTCCTAGGAGTCTCTTGGTTTTGTAGGCCTGGCTACAATGTGTCCACTTTCATTCTTGGTTTTAATAACTTATTTCTTTCTTTTCACGATTAAGCTACTAACATTTTTTTCGGAGTTTTCTTTGGGGGCATCTTCACTGACATTACCTGTTTCTGTTCTGTTTCCTGTTTCATTGTTTCTTCTTGAATTTTTGTTACGTCACCCTTTCTCTTGTGCTTATTTTAGTCTACTTATGATAGTATATACATTTAGATATCACAGTATTTTTTTTATTGAGAAAAAAAAATTTCCGCCTCCTCCCAGCCTCCCACTCCTCCTGCCCTCCCCCCCACTCCTCTCCCCCTCCCTCTCAAGTCTGAAGAGCAGTCAGGGTTCCCTGCCCTGTGGAAAGTCCGAAGTCCTCCCCCTCTATCCTGGTCTAGGAAGGTGAACATCCAAACTGGCTAGGCCCCCACAAAGCCAGAACAAGAAGTAGGATCAAAACCCAGTGCCATTGTCC
>NW_004949118.1:790799-798299 GCF_000317375.1 Microtus ochrogaster | reverse complement strand
TCCCTATCCATTTCAGGAAACCAGAACAATTCACACAGGTCATGTGATGGGTACAAACATAATTTTAAGTAACTACATTTTAATTTAAGTTGAATAATTATTTTACTTTTTATCTGACCTGTGCTGATTTTATAACCCCAAGCTACGATTCAGTAACAGAACATCAACATCAGAGTCATTCTAGGTATTGTGGTCTCCACAGTGGGGAGTCCATAAGTTGGGAAGGTATAGGGAGAGATATACCTCTTCTTTTTATCTTCCTTTTTTTAAAAAAGGTTTATATATTTATTATCTATACAGTGTTCTTCCTACATGTATGCCTACAGGCCAGAAGAGGGCACCAGATCTCATTACAGATGGTTGTGAGCCACCATGTGGTTGCTGTGTATTGAACTCAGGACTTTTGGAAGAGCAGAGTGCTCTTAACCGCTGAGCCATCTCTTCAGCCCTTCTTTTTATCTTTCAAATTGAATTTTGTCTTTTAATTTTTCATAATAATTCATCAAGTGAGACTGTATAGTTGTGAATATGAGAATTTATGAGTAAACAAGTATTTCTGAATTAATATTTCAATTAATTAATAATTTGATTTATTTGATTAATAGATTAATCAATAAATACTTGATTAAGTATACTGTAACAAATGTGGGAGACCAGTGGTGTAGTAGAAATGATACTAACCTGCAAATCAAGACAGCTTGGGTACAAACCCCAGTTCAAACACCAGCTTGCTGTAAGAACATGGAAGCATGACTCTAGGCCTTGGATTCTACCCCCATGAGAAGAACCTATAAAATAAGTGTCCCTGAGATACTATATAGCTCTAGAGTTCTATAAATACTTTTCACGCTAAGTATTATCCTGTCGTGGTTCAACTGAGGGGACATACTTTTGTTTGTTGAGACAGAGTCTCAGTCTGTAGCCTTTGCATCCCAGAGCATGCTATGTAGACCTCAAACCTGTGCTAATCCTCCTGCCTCTGTTTCCCACCTGCTAGAATTACAGGTTTGAGCGTTAGCACACCTGGTGTGAAGCCTACACTTTTGTCTGTTCAGTATTTTAATTAGATTCATAGGTCAGCCTATTTTTGGATTCCTAGAAGATTTCCAGAGAGTGGCTTCTGGCCTTTGATTCCATTCCTTCTCCATGGTACCACTGGCCATAGATGTGATAATATACATAGCAGGAGATTTATTTAAAATCTATCAAATGTAGACCTATTAACAGAGCAGATGACATAATAATAGCCAAGTGGAAAAAGATGAACCTAGATATAGCCACAGATAGATGAATGGGCACACATTTAATATGATTTATTTGATCAACTAAGATTCAAGAACCCAGGAAATTTCATGATCGAAGTTAGTACATAAAGAATAACCAACACAATTTTAATAGATAAAATACCTACACAGCACTATGTATGTCAGCTTTACTCAGAAACTGAGGGATTAGAGAAGGGTTATTTCCAAAATTTATATACAACTAAAATCACAAGAAATGAATAAACTTGTATTTAGGTTTTAGAGTCAAAGAAGTTTAAAGTCTACATACTTTACTACATACTTTTCTAGGATTTGTAGTATAAAACATTAGACTTTGGTTTCATGAATCACAACAAAATAGACTGCTATTTTATTCAAATAATTACACAGATTATTACATGGTTTTTCAAAACATTGTGTTCCTAATTTAATTTTGTTTTCTAACTTCAATAAATAATTTGGAAGCTGGACATAGCTGCACACATCTGTAATCTCAGCATTTGGGAGGAAGAAGTAGGAGAGCCACCATAATCCTGGGCCAGCCTGAGCTGAACTATCGTAGTCAATCCATCAGTAAATAACTTGACATTACTAAGTCATCTGTTTAGATGGTAATTTGATATCTACTTCACACACTTTGTAAGAAACAATAACTTAGCTCGTTGTGGTGGCGCAATTCGGACACTAAGAGAGACATACATGGATCTAATCTACATGGGAAGTAAAAAGAGACAAGATCTCCTGAGTAAACTGGGAGCATGGGGACCATGGGAAAGGGTTTAAGGGGAGGGGAGAAAAAGGGAGGGGAACAAGGAAAAATGTAGAGCTCAATAAAAATAAAAAAAAAAAAACCTCAGCTGCTCTGATTTACCTGTGAGAATGGGACAATCTCATTTGTGGTATGTCCTATGTAATAAGTTCATTATTTAAAATATTTGTCTTACAGGAAAAACGGAGCAAACAAAAATAATGGAATATTATAACTTCTACTAGAATACAACATTGAAAAACAAGTTTGCAAAAATATGATTGTAGAAACAAAAATAATAAGAGTAAAAATAGAAGAATAATGAGAAAATTTCACTTTCTCAAAATAATAAAGGAAGCAATCCTCTTGATCTCGTGATTTATTTTGTATAGTAATGGAGTAGAGAAGTGGAGGCAAATACCACTTTAAACTTAGACCTGTGTAAGCACAGGCTGTACTTTGTGACCTGGGGTATAAAATGCAGGCCTTTTGCTGGAACAGTTAGCCAGGGACAAATTTCAGCCTGGTTTCCAATTGGTAAGCAATCCACAAGCTCCACGTCAAGGTTCTAACCTTTAGCTTCAGTGCTGTTCCATAGAAATGAGTTAGCTATTACTCTGGGTAGCAGAGTGTGCCACTTCCATGTGACCACACCAGAGCATCAATGGCAGTAGCCCAGCCTGCACACGCAACACAGTCTTAATAAACAAGATACAGACACTCATTCATGCACGCGTGCTTAATGTCTGCTCAGAAACTGGGCCTCTGTGCACTCTGTAAATCTTTGACCCTTATTGTTTTGTACAGTACTATTTACTTTATTGCATTACCCATTTTATACTGTGTGTATGTTTGGTCCATGGTTCTGCTTTTGATATAGGTAATTCTCTTTGCTTTTCTACATGTTAAAAAAGATTATTTATCTTGTGTGTGTGTATGTGTATGTATGTGCACACATGTGTGCACACACACCTGCATAAGTCTATATGCACTGCATGCATGCAGGTGCCCTCAGATGCCAGAAGGCACTGGATTTTCTGAACTGGAGTTGCAGATGATGGTGAGCCATTTTTGAGAACTGAACCCCAGTCTTCTGCAAGAGCAATAAGTGCTCTTAATGGTACAGCCCTCTAACCAGCATCTCCAAGGGTTTTTTAAACATTAGGCAGTAGCCAAGGCTTGACTAATTTTAACTGGGAAGCTTGATATTTCCCAAGAGATACCACTCACAGGCTTCCCTTTCCTTTCAAGAATTCTCTAGACTAGGGCCTTTAATAATATTACTTTATTTTAGAATAGTTCAAGTCTACAGGAAAACGTTAAGTACAGAGAGTTCCCACACAGTCTCCTGTAGTTGACACCCTTCCTCAGCATAGAAACCAGGGAAGTTTCAGTCTTCAGCTTATACATTGCCTCCTGGGACTATGCACTCGAGTTCATGAAACTATCTGCATTAAAAATATACGTTATTAAACTCAGCCACTAATTTTTTGTTTTGTTAATTTTTATGGTTTCTACTGTTTCCCACCTCTCCAGTGAAGTTTTTCACTGTTCAAACATGAACTACCTCCTTTACACACATTTGCCACAGTGCGCATAGTCAAATAGAACTGGCCCAAGGATTCTTTATCATACTGTATCACCCAACATCAAATGTCCATGTAATGAAAACTTGTTTGATGAGTTCAGGGTTTCCTCAACTGCTGGAATATGCCTGCAGTTAAGTATGAAAAGGTCTCACAGTGAGAACCTAGGGCTCTGCAGCAGAGTAGCCCAGGATCCCTGTTTGGAGAACTGTACATTTCCCATTATATTCTAAGAGGACTTGAATACAAAATGCATCAAAACCATTTATATGCTTGCCTACAAGGCCTGGAGTTTGTGTCCCAATGCTGTAAAAAGGAAGGGAGGGAGGGAGGGAGGGAAGAAAGGAAGGAGGAGGGAAGGAAGGAAGACCTTTATATAGATTGCCTACATTTCAAACACTACTTTATCCACAAAAGCTACTTGAAAATACCAACATCTTCCTCCTTTTCCCTTGAAATTTTAGAGGGAAAAAGCCATGAAACCACTCTTTTTTCTTAGTATCTGTCTAGAGTACATTTACATCTCTGTAATCTTCTAACTCGAATTCATTTCTAAAGGGAAAAGATAATAATATTAGAGACCTAAGATTCTAGGAAAAGCCCCTTAAGTTAAGCCCCCTCACCTGCTTTGTCAACCCTTGGAATATCTTCAGTGCCCTTTGTGTTCTGGCTAATGTTAGGAGTCTTATTTCAGACTTACAGATTCCAGCTTACTATTAGAAGATTATTCAGCCAAGTTGAGCCCCCAGCCAAAGAGAGCCAAGCGGAACCTTCTGCCTGGAGAGGAGACAGAAAATCTGCCAGGCAACTACATGGTGCCTATTTACTCTGGACGGTGAGTGTGCTTTCCCTTTGGTGTGTAATTATTATAAGTGTCAATAGTAGCTAATAATTATCTAGGACTCACTATTTATTGCTTTAAAAAGGACTTGAGAAGTTTGGAACCCACTGAGAAGAAGGCTCATTGAAGTCAAGGGATTTCATTTTCAGACATTTTGTCATACATTGGATACATGACAAAAGAATGATTAGGACATCATGATGTTTATATGGTCAGTTGACATGGGATAGAGTTTTAGATGTGAATGATTAAATACTATTTATAGCCAATCCATGGACAGTAAAAAGAAAGATTCTAAACTATAAAGTGTAACGTGAGCAGGGTAAGTAAAGATTTGGAAGGGCAAAGGGAGGAGGGTAAGAAACGGACGGCACCAGAGGAACGAATATGATCAAAATGTATAGAATGTCAACAAGAAAGCCTGTTACTTCACAAAATTAGTATATGATGGCAATAATGTTTAAAAAAATGTATGTTAAAAAACCCAAACTGTAAAGTGTTGTGGGACTAAAGAAACCCACTGTTCACCAGAGTCTTATGTGACATAGAACATGTTACATGTCTGGGCAGCTCTGGGCTGTGCACTAGAGCAGAGTTCACACATCACATGTCAGGCCACGGACAACTGATCTCTTCTATTGTATAGTGTCATCTTTTCTGGAAAAAGCATAGCTTTATCTTTTCTTGTAAACTGGATCATATTTAAACACACACAGTTGCCCAGGGAACTCCTTGGGCTGTTTATTTATCTTCTTTAGTCTTGTTACTATATATCTAAAATAGGAGTGATAGCATCTACCTTGTGGGGTTTTATTTGGATGGAATGAGATATCGTATGTGGAAGGCTCCAGAACCATACTAGGAATCACTGCCCTTGTCATTCTTAGTGGTAAAGGAAGGTGCTTTCTTCTATAATAAAGAGTTAGACTCTGATTTAGCAGGATATTTTTAAAGATGTATTTTTTGGTTTATGTGTTGAATATTTTTCTTGCATGTATATAAGTATACCACCTTCATGCATTGCTCATGGAGGTCAGAAGAGAGCATCAGAGCTCTAGGGACTAAAGCAACAGAGGGTTATGGGCTGGGAACTGAACCAGGGTCCTCTGCACGTGCCCTGTTGAGCCATCTCTCCAGCTCCACACCAGGGCTTTTTAATGGCAGATTTTCTAAGGGCAGGGATAGTGCCCGAGCCCAGTAAAATCAGGCAAGCTTGTGGTTACCACACTGTTTCTACCTTCTGCTCTGTTGTTTCAGCCAAGTGCACATTGGTGGAATTAGAGACACAGAAGAAGAAAGAATCAAAGAAGCTGCTGCTTACATAGCTCAGAGGACTCTTCTTGCAAGCGAGGAAGAACTCACAGCCTCCAAAAAGTCCACAGCCTCTAAGCAGTCCAAAATATCCAAACAGGCCACGTCTACCCTTCAACGAGAGGAAACATTTGAAAAAAAGTCGAGGAGCGTTGCAATTCGAGAAAAAGCAGAAGAGCTGTCACTGAGGAAAACAGTAAGGCGAGCTAATGTCATGATGTTCAGAAGAGTGGAAATGTGTTTAAGAAGCTGTGTGTGAGCGTGTGCGTGTGTAGTCCACACTGGGTTCTCTCAAGGGCAGAACCACGTGGGTTACAGGGAAACAAAGCTAACGGAAACAAGGAGAGAAGATGTCAAAATGCATAGGTCACATAAAGGCAAACGTTGGGATTTTAAACTTCATGGAAATTCAGATTTGAAAGATATTAAATAAGTTTCTGAAGCCACTTTAGGGTCATATCATAGGGGTGTTGCTAAATCCTAGGGTTTAGAAAACCAAACTCATTTTTAAAACCAGGAAGGAAATGATTTTACCTGACTGTAAAATAAGGAGCAAAATGTAAAAATTAGGTCTGAGAATGCAGTAAGTTTATATTGCTTGTGTAATGCATAGAGTCACAGGTTCAATCCCCACCAATCCATAGAGTAGGGTACAATGGCAATGCCATTCTGTAATCCTTGCACTTGAGATGTAGAATCAGGAAGATCAGAAATTTAAAGTTATCCTTGGCTATAAAGTAAGTTGGAAGCCAGCCTGGGCTACATAAAAAACCTATCTCAAGCAAAACAAGAAAACAAAGGGAAAGTAACATTTTGGCTTCTACTTGTTATCTTAGCACCAGAAGTAACTTTAATTTGGTAGTATTTTGGAAACATGTGGCTGTTACTTGCTTGCTCTTTCAGTTAGAAGACACCCAAGCATATCGCGGAAAGCTAAATGAAGACCATCTACTACATGCTCCTGAGTTTATCATTAAACCTCGTTCCCACACAGTTTGGGAGAAAGAGAATGTGAAATTGCACTGCTCTGTGGCAGGCTGGCCGGAACCCCGTGTCACATGGTATGTTTTCTTTGTGGAAGCTGATAGAATTGATAACCAAGTTAAGTTTACATCAAGAGAAAACACCCTGAACTAGCAGTATACAGGAGTCAGCAAAGACACCTGTAAGTTTGTACATGTTTTATGAATGGGAAGAACAAATGATCTTGCACAGAGATTATACATTTTAATAACTTTATAATAGTAAAGGCAGGAGCAATGGCTCCATTGGTAAGAAGCTTGCTGTGCTGACATGAGGATCTGGGTTTGGGTTCCTGCACCCACGGAGGAGGCTGGGTGCTAGGGTGGAGACGGGAAGAGCCCTGGAGCTTGCTGATTACCTAGTTAGACAGATCATGACGCTCAGGTTCAGTGACAGAACTTGTCTCAAAAGTACGGTGGAGAATGATGAAGAAGACAGCTGATGCTGACCTAGCCTTCACATGCACATGCAAATATGTATCTATACATAGAAAACTAAAACTCAGAGAGCTTCATCTCTACCCCTTCTGCCTCAAAATCAAAAACAAAAGCAGCAATTGTAAAATGCCAAAAATGACTATCAATTTTACTATGGCAAATAGCTTATAATAAACAAAGATGAGAAATGCCACAAAACACATAATATTTCAACAAAAATGAATTTCTAAAAATTTAACTTATAATTTTTTTTTTTTGGTTTTTCGAGACAGGGTTTCTCTGTAGCTTT
>NW_004949118.1:786917-790699 GCF_000317375.1 Microtus ochrogaster | reverse complement strand
TTTGGTTTTTCGAGACAGGGTTTCTCTGTAGCTTTAGAGGTTGTCCTGGAACTAGCTCTTGTAGACCAGGCTGGCCTCGAACTCACAGAGATCCGCCTACCTCTGCCTCCCGAGTGCTGGGATTAAAGGTGTGCGCCACCACCACCCGGCTTAATTTATAAATTTTGAAATATAAAAGTAAATTAAAAATCAATTTCTATTGCCCCACACTTCCTTATGACTATAAAGTTGCACCATTCAACCTTTAAAGGAATCAATAATAAATCTCTTTAAAAAAATCAACAAACAAATAACAAACACTGAGCCAGCAAAATGGTTTGGCATGTAACGTACTAGTCACCAAGCCTGATGACCTATGTTCAAGCTCCAAGATCCACAGTGATGGAAGGAGAGAACCAACTTTCACAACATGCCTGTGCATATATTCATTCATTCATGCTCTCTCTCTTGCACACACAAGATAGAAAGAAAAAAAATAGATAGAGATAAGATAGATACATAGATAATAGATGGTAGATTACATAGATAAATAGGTAGATAGATGTAATTAAAAATTATAGCTGTATGTGATGTCACACACACACACCTTTAATCCCAACTCTCAGAAAAAAAGCATGAGGATCCTCATGAATTTGAGCCAGCATGGTATATATAGTGAGCTCTAAGATTCTCAAAAAGGGGATTGCAAGTTCAAGACCAGCCTGGAGTACATAATGAGACCCTGTTCAAAAACCAAACCAAAACATACACCAACATAACTACAAATAAACAACAAAAAATGTCTAACTACTGGACTAGAGATGAACTCCATTGGTAGAACACCTGCCTTGTGTGTGTGACTCCCCTGAATTAGATCTCAAAAGTATCACTTGCCAAAGGAGAAAGAAAATCTAAACATTCCTATGGAAATCCATGAAGATAAATGAATGCTTCGTTCTCATAAATACTATTTGATAAGTAAAAAATCCTTCTGTCAGAAATTTAAATACATTAATATTGACTAAGTAGAGTCCTTAATCAAATAGAAAAGTTCAATGAATATTTTTGTAGCTCTCTTTTTTGCTTTTAATTTAAATTTTTTATTACCTGTTTTTGTTTGTTTGTTTGTTTGTTTGAGATTAAGGCCAGCCTTGAATTTGTGACCCTACCGACTCAGACTCCCAAACACAGGGACTGCAGGAGTGTACTGCCTTATTCAGCTCTTTTTATTTTTAAACACTAAAGATGACCTTTAAAAGTATACAAAGGAATGTCTAGGAGAAAAACATTAATTTCTTAAGCATTGTTTATTAAACTGCAGCATCTGGAACATAAGCTGGACCATGTTCCTGTTGGTGTTTTTAAACCAGCAGTGGGGTTTCCCAGAGGCACGGCTCAGTTTTGGAGATTAAACTCCTTAGGTGCACTTCGTTGGCCTGGGAAAGGAATAATTAACAAACAAAGAGATTAAAGCTCTGCACACAGAGTATAAGACTACTAAGGTAATGGTTCTTGTCAAGTTAAATTTGAAAGATAGTTGTATTGTCTGTGTTCAGTTTTCCCCACCAAAAGAGCTCAGTCACAGCACATTGGCCACAAATCTTGTACTTGTGGCTTTGAAATCTTTATTTCGGGGAGAGTAGCCCCTTTCTGTGGTAGCCTCCTGCTCTCTTCTGCATTTGGGAAGGTGACTTCCTTTTTACTCGAAGGAGGGCACCGTTTCCCAAGACTCATTCTTTATGCCAGTTTTTCCAGGAGAGAAAAGCCAGAAATTGCAGAGAAAGTACCCCTTTCATGCTCAGTGAGACATACAAGTCAAAACAAAAGAACCGGAGAGCAGCTAAGAAACGGCTCTGTTTCTGAGAGGGCTGGCAGGATGGCTCCGTGGGGAAGGTGCCTTCCACTATCCTGAGACTGAGAGTCGCCCCTGGGTGAGGAGAAATGTTCAGAATCAGTGTGCACATAGTGACAGCTGGCTGTGGTGACAACGGGGACAAATTCAGGTTTGTGGAGCAAGGAGCTTCTACAATTTGGGGGTCACATTACGAAAACAAATACAAGACTAGTAATCTTAAGGTTCTCCCAGAGAAGATCCCTGGAATGTAGGCCCACTTCACTGCCAGGCGAACAGACCTCCGCGAACAGGTTCCTTATGGATTCGTGTCTCCTCTTGGACATGGTGTCTTTTCTAAGAAGCAACAGCTGGAACTCTAATTTATGTCACAACATGGACGCAAGGGGAATACTTTTCACTGGCATCCTCGTACTCACAGAGCAGGGAGCTCGTCACCAGGTGAGAGCCAATGCTGTCGGTGACCACATCGTTGGCTTCTCTGGTGCCCGACTGCAGCCTCATGGTACCCACACCGGGTATGAATGGCAGGGAAACGTGGGAGGAGGTGGGTTAAGGAAATGCGTTTGTGAGGGCTCGGTGCGGTCATGCTGCCTCCCGGATAGCAGCTAAGTCCTCGCTATGCCTTGCTGAGGCATGTGTCCCGGGTCTGATTCCCTCAGAGTCTTTTCCAAAGACAGTTTGGCTCCAAGTTTCCACTGGCCACTGTTAGGTCATGGAGTCCCGCAGCTGTTCTCCTGGCCAATCTCATGTTACTGCCGACATCTGTTTAAGTGGAACTTTGAGGTTACCCAGAGAACGATGTGCAGCAGCAGCACAACACTCAGCAAGGCCAGGTACAGGACAGTTTCGAGTTGCAGATCAGCCTGGAAGTAGAAGGGGTCCTATTTGTGTGCTTACATTCAGTAGGAAAATTGGTTACAGAGGACACCAACACACTAGGGTGGTGAAGCCTCCATCATGGAGAGGGCCTTGTTAACATGGAGGAATGATACTTCTGTGGTGGGAAGAAAGTGAAATTTTAGTGTTTAGTAGGCTATTTTATACAGTAGCCTGCCTAGCATCTATTGGTCTAGAGGGGGAAAGCAGAATTTATGTTGTGTCATTTGCATAGATTCTGGAAGGTTATGTTCAATTGTTCAAGGAGAGCAATTGGTCCTGATGGAGTGGGATCAAAGGGCACAGGCACTATGTGCTGAGCAGTCTTATATCCTCGGGCACTTACAGTAGACAGCTATATTTCCAACTTATTTGAAATGAAATGATAAGGTATAGAGAATGAAATAAAACACACACGCTTGTGGATGGGAGTGTGTCCCAGTTGATAAGAGTGCTTACCGGCACAGAGAATGAAATAAAACACACACGCTTGTGGATGGGAGTGTGTCTCCTTTGGTAGACTGCTCACCTCTCATGCACAAATCCGCACTAATCCTTGGTTCTAGCCCCACAACTGCATAAACTGGGCAGGATGGCGAATGCCTATAACCCTACCACTCAGGAGATAGAAGCAGGAGGATCAGAATTCAGTCAGCCTCAGTTACATAAGGGGTTCAAGGCCAGGCTGGGATACAGGACACCTGGCTCCAAAACTGTTATTTGTAAAAAGGAAAATTGGTTGTGGACTATTTGAGACAGTTAGATTTGACTAGATTCTTCTCTTAACCATGGAGCCAACTCTGAAGCCCCAGATAATTGGTTCACAGTGGGTTGTAGCTATTTCTTTAAGGTGGATTCTCACCAGTGTTTGAGGTCATTTCAATTTGCCTGGCATCATGACAGAGAAAGAATCTCAGAGCCTTCTCGTTTCACTGAATTTGACTCCGCCAAGGAGCTCTCTCTACCACCCTCATCATCAACATTAGCTCTGCACTAGGCTGACATAAGTGTGTAAGGACAGAGTGTGTAAGGACAGAGTGTAAGGACAGAGTGTGTAAGGACAGAGTGTGTA
>NW_004949118.1:782889-786244 GCF_000317375.1 Microtus ochrogaster | reverse complement strand
GGACAGAGTGTGTAAGGACAGAGTGTAAGGACAGAGTGTGTAGGGACAGAGTGTGTAAGGAAAGTGGTATCCATACAGAGCATTTGAGCAAGCCTTTGGAAACAATCCCAGGGTGTAGATTACTCTCCACAGGCAGCTGATGACTGGCTAGTTTGGAATTCCACTTTCCAGAAGCAACAAGCTGTGAAGTGTGTGGGGGCAGGCCAAACCCCCTTCTTTTCCACTCTGACTTAATACTGAAGGCAGCCAGTCTCAAGTGACCCAAAACTTGAGTGCCTCATAGCGGACATTCCCTGCAGAATAGAACAAACTCTCCCTGTGGCTTAGTCTTTTCATTTCTCTCTGTGACGTGGCAAGTTCTGTGGAGGCCCACAGTCAAGTGCTGTGCATTTTAAAGCAGGTTCCTCAGCCAGGTGGCCATGTTAGAAGAGCTGGGCGTGTTTAACCGGGAAGGTATGAAGGTGCTAAGTCGAGCAGTACCTGAGGGCAGGAAGAGTGGCGCAACCTCGGGAGCTGCCGGATGCCACTTGAACACAAACTTTATAGAGATAAGAACAGCATTGCTGAACGGAAGCCAACCCAGCATCACTCAGATTTGGCCAGACAGCACATGCCACAGTCTTCAGTGACACATTGTCCCTCTTGTCAAACGGGCAAGAGGGAGCTGCTCAGCTGAGTTTCCCCTGACCCAAGCCATTCTCGTCAGAAAGCACACCATTTCCCTTAGACGGGAGTCTGAGAGTCAGGGTTGCTGATGGCTGTCTCTGATCGCATTGCCCTGACAAGAGCTGTGTTGAAACAGCTCCCTGAAACACTTCCTGGCTCTCAAGAGACAAAGGCAGCAGCTCTGTGTTCTGTGAGTAGGGAGAAGGTCATACAGCACATCTTCCATCCAGCTGTGACTCTAGGCTAGAACTTCCCTCCTGATTCCAGACCTGAGGGAACAGGACTCTGAAAGCCTCAGCTCGCTCGCCTCATTAATTAAATCATCCATAGCATGGGGTGTGCATTTTCCAGAACTTGATTTCTTTAGTGAAAACGTATGAAGGTATAATTTAACTATTTATCACATAACAGTTCTGCTCAATCATTTTAATCAACACTGAGCATATGCAATATGCCAACGACTCCCTCATTGGAGTGGGGACAGAAGGAAACGTATAGCAGGACTAGCAACTTCATAGGGGAGATGCAAACTCAGCCATAACTTTTAAAATTACATCTATATAGTGTGTGCATGTGTGTGTGTGTGTGTGTGTGTGTGTGTGTGTGTGTGTGTGTGTGTCTACAGCCCATGGCGTGTATGGGGAAGTCAGAGGACAACTTGGAGTTGGTTCTTCTCCTTCCAACATGTGGGTCCTTCGGTCAAACCCTGGTCACCATTAGTCTTGGCAGCAAGTTCAGTTACCACAGAGCTATCTTACTGCCCCAACAATAATTTTGATAAACGTTATACTTAGCAGAGTAACCATGATTCCAAGAGATGAAAGCAGTTCATAGTTTGGAAAACTTGTAAAGAGGAGTATTGAAGACTTGGCATCTGACCTGAGTCTTGACAGCTGTGCTGCAGCCTAGCAGGGTGGAAAAGGAGAATGCTAACACCAATAGAAATGTGTATGGGCTGGGGAAATGGTGCCTACCATGCAAGCAAGAGGATTCTCCCAGAACCCACATAAATGCCAGGCAGGCATAGTGACTCACCTGTAATTTCAGCCTCTCAGCCTCAGAAGGCGGAGGCAGGGCTCCTCAGAGCAAGGTAGCTATTAGACTAGCCACATTGTTGAGCTCTGAGTTTTGATTGAGAGGTCCTGGTCCAAGGGGAAGGGTAGAAGAGCAGCTGAGGAAAATTGCTGATCTCAACTTTAGGTTTCTGTATTCACATGCACCGGAACACACATGCATGTGAACACACAGAGACATGCTCATAATATCATGCACACAGACTCAGGAAAAGAAGAAAAATGAACAGTGTGCCTTAGAAATTATATTAGCTCCCCATTTCTTTTTTTATTGTTTTTATTGAGTTACACATTTTTCTCCATTCCTGTCTCTTCCTCCCTTCTCCCCTTCTACCCTCTCCTGTAACCCACATGCTCCCAATTTACTCAGGAGATCTTGTCTTTTTCTCTTTCCTATGTAGTTCCATGTATGTCTCTTAGGGTCCTCTTCGTTGTCTAGGTTCTCTAGGGTTGTGGACTGTAGGTTGTTTTTTTTTCCTTTGCTTTGTGTCTAAAGGCCACTTATGAGTGAGTACATATTATATTTATCTTTCTGAGTCTGGGTTATTTCAGCCAATATGTTTTTTTTTTTATAGATTCATCCATTTGCACTCAAATTTCAAGGTGTCATTTTTTTCTACTATGTAATACTCCGTTGTGTAAATGTACCACATTTTCTTTATCCATTCTTTGGCTGAGGGGCATCTAGGTTGTTTCAAGGTTCTGGCTATTACAAATAATGCTGCTATAAACACAATTGAGCACATGTCCTTGTGGTATGATTGAGCATCCTTTGGGTATGTACCTAAAAGTGGTATTGCTGGGTTTTGAGGTAGATTATTTCCTAATTTTCTGAGAAATCGCCATACTGATTTCCAAAGCTGCTAAACAAGTTTGCACTCTCATCAGCAAAGAAGGAGCATTCCCCTTATCCCACATCCTCTCCAGCATAAGTTGTCATCGGTGTTGGCCAGTTTGACAGGTGTAAGATAGAGTCTCAGAGCTGTTTTGATTTGCATTTCTCTGATGGCTGAGGATGTTGAGCAGTTCCTTGAGTGTCTTTCAGTCATTTGAGATTCCTCTGTTGAGAGTTCTCTGTTTAGGTCTGTACCCATATTTTATGGGATTATTTATTCTTTTGATGTCAAAAGTTTCTTGAGGTCTTTGTATATTTTGGAGATCAGTTCTTTGTCCGATGTGGGGTTGGTGAAGATCTTTTCCCATTCTGTAGGCTGCCGTTTTGTCTTGTGGACCGTGTCCTTTGCCTTACAGAAGCCTTTCAGTTTCAAGAGGTCCCATTTATTAATTGTTGCTCTCAGTGTCTGTGCTACTGTGTTATATTTAGGAAGTGGTGTCCTGTGTCAATGCCTTCAAGTGTACTTCCCACTTTTTCTTCTTTGAGCTCTATGTTTCTATATCAAAACACTAAGGCTACCTATGAGAGGTAGACTTATCTAACAGTTTGAAAGCCCAGACAGCATGGTGCCAGCTCTTATGGGGTCCCCTTGGCAGTGTCACATCATGGAAGACGGAATCGTGGTGAGCAAGCCTGCGGGGTGGTAGGTCACACAGATCAGGGAGGGCTTGCTCCTTTATGGTAACTCATTAGTTCAGAATTTTTTTTTTTTTTTTTTTTT
>NW_004949118.1:781616-782789 GCF_000317375.1 Microtus ochrogaster | reverse complement strand
CTCTGTATACCAGGCTGGTCTCGAACTCACAGAGATCCGCCTGCCTCTGCCTCCCGAGTGCTGGGATTAAAGGCGTGTGCCACCACCGCCCGGCCATTAGTTCAGAATTAACAGAACACCGTAAGGCCCCCAATGATCCAAGACCCTCCTCTCTACCACATAATGCTACACCATTGGGCCCCAACCTTCCAAAACATGGACCTTAGGAGGACAAAGTCTGGGTGAAAGAGTTAACTGAAACCAATATTTTCCTCTTCCTTTATACCACTCCCCTCTTCCCACCCTTCCTTATATCCATTTCAAGAAGTCTAAAAGAAATGAAATGCAGCTATGTAGAGAACAACTTAGAAATGGAAATGCCATGTAAGTAAGGAGCCAGGCAGACCTGGTTCAAATCCCGGCTCTGCTATGCCTGCCTGACCAGGGTGAGTTCCCTGATCTCTCCACGCCTCAGTTTGTCCACTGGGGAGTGAGGTTAAATAGTGACATTTCGTGGTTGTTGTGAGGACTAGACGTGCTGATGCTGTCTGTGCGTGGACCAGAGAGCTCCTTGCCTCTGTGCTTATTAGCTGTATTAGTCTGACCTGCACACATGAAGGGGGTTATCAAAAGGAAAGCAAGTGACCCCCTGCTGCTTCTCTCCTCCTCTTCTTTTTAAGCAATAAATAAATTTTTAAGGGCTGGAGAGATGGCTCAGCGGTTAAGGGCATTGCCAGCTCTTCCAAAGGTCCTGAGTTCAATTCTCAGCAACCACATGGTAGCTCACAACCATCTGTAATGAGGTCTGGTGCCTTCTTCTGGCATACACACAGACAGAATATTGTATACATAATAAATAAATAAATATAAAAAAATAAATTTTTAAAAAAAGGTTCAAGTGGCTAAGCCTCATGTGGAGTCATAGCACTGGCTACTGAGAACTTAAGAAGACAAGTACCACGGATGGAAATTAGTGTCTCACAGAGAAGCCCTTCTGCATGGGCTACCATCCGAGAGAAGCCCTTCTGCATGGGCTACCATCCGAGAGAAGCCCTTCTGCATGGGCTACCGTCCGAGAGAAGCCCTTCTGCGTAGGCTACCGTCCGAGAGAAGCCCTTCTGCATGGGCTACCATCCGAGAGAAGCCCTTCTGCGTAGGCTACCGTCCGAGAGAAGCCCTTCTGCATGGGCTACC
>NW_004949118.1:770687-780798 GCF_000317375.1 Microtus ochrogaster | reverse complement strand
CTCATTACAGATGGTTGTGAGCCACCATGTGGTTGCTGGGAATTGAACTCAGGACCTTTGGAAGAGCAGGCAATGCTCTTAACTGCTGAGCCATCTCTCCAGCCCACTAGATGGAATTGTTGAACTTCACTTAACAGGTTTATCTACAAGAACAGTGATCATGTGGGGTGTGTGTGTGTGTGTGTGTGTGAGAGAGAGAGAGAGAGAGAGAGAGAGAGAGAGAGAGAGAGAGAGAGAGAGAGAGATCATGCAGTTAATTATTCCTTAATCTATTTATCTTATTTCTGTTATCTTTCAGGTACAAAAACCAGGTGCCTATAAATGTCCACGCAAACCCGGAAAAGTATATCATTGAAAGTCGGTATGGAATGCATACTCTTGAGATCAACAAGTAAGGGAACATCAGAGTTTATGTTTGCTACCCAGCAGTCACTCAGGGTCACAGACAAAATCTAGCTTCTTCCTGGTCCCAGTGCAGGCTTATCTCACAATGCTTCTTCATGTCCGTTTTTTTTGATGCAAACTTGGAAGGTAGCATGCATGACTAAGTTTGCCGTGCCCACGGTACCTCTTAACGTGATATCACATTTGAATTTCTGAAAAGATGATAAAATGAGGATGTATTTATTTACCCTTCTCTATATATGAGCATGTGCTATAGAAATTAAGAAGATAATTGCTTAAATAGGCACCTCTATGTCTGTATCATAACAGAATTCCGAACTCACAGTACTGTGTTCTTTTGTTTTAATCAACAAAAGGCGTAGAGGCTGGGATGGGTGCCACTGAGAGCTAGAGAGACTGAGAGAATGACCTTTCCTTCAGCTCCCCAGAAACCAGGACGTTGTGTGCCTCATCAATCTGTGTGAGCGAATCAAGGACAGACACTGGGTTAAGCAAAATTTAAAATGGAAGCTCTATCAAAGTTTCCAAGTTATAAAAAATATATAATGTTTTCCAAGATGGCTTGAAATGCAAGCCTGATTATGTGGATGAGAGAGTAAATAAATGCCCATCTTTTCGGTTCCCACAAGGCCATGTGCTGAGCTGTAGAGGGGACAGGCGCCAATCACCCTCACAAGGTTTACTGCCTTCTCCCCGTAGCAGATACTGGGCTCCAAACAGAACCAGGGTGTCTCTGGCATTCTCCAAGCCCTGAGCTGAAGTAGGATCACTTCTGCTGAAGCAGCAGTGAGCTTTGTGGTTGCTCTGAGAAATGTGATTGTATTTGCCTTCCTGGAGTCTACTGTCTTTCTTTTCCGCAAGACACAAGTGTATCTCAAATGAAACTAAACTAAACCCCAAGAAACAAGGAAGAACACAGAAGCTAGTGTGATTAGACACAAAACAGCCTGCTTTGAAATCTCAGCCTGACCTCTGTGAGAGTGTTCTTTCCTTGTTCCGCCTTTGTAAGACATCCCTGTTTCTGCGCCCAGACAGCACTTGGGTTCCACTGTGAGCTGGAACTTCATGTACAGCCCAAACACCAGCAGAACCACAGTATGAAGTCACTTGTTTTGAAACTAGAACGCAGAATGGCATATAAGACCAGCCTTGCTCAGGTTTCTGCTTCAGAGAGGCTGTGGGAATATCATGAGAAGTTGCTTTTTCTGTTCCCTGTCATCCTGATGTCATCAGACTGAGACCCACCTCCTAGGACAGGACAGCCTGGTACAAAGCCACATGCTCGGCTGTGCATTTTCTCCCCCAATAATGCAAAACAGTTGTTCGCTGCGTAACTTATAGCCGCAGTCTGTTATGTTAGCATAGAATCTCCTGAGAAAACACCCAGCAGTTACCAGTCAGCACCACGGTCACTCATTTCCCTGCGTTTCTGCAGATGCGACTTTGAAGACACGGCGCAGTACCGGGCCTCCGCCATGAATGTTCAAGGAGAGGTCTCAGCGTACGCCTCAGTTGTGGTAAAGAGTAGGTTTGCGCTTGCTTTATTCCAAGTGGATTTCAACCCCTCCCAGTGCTAAACCATCAGGCAATCACAAAGCAGCTCACACGTGTTCTCTTTTCTTCTCTAGGATACAAGGGGGAATTGGATGAGACTCGCCTCCACGCCGGGGCTTCCATGCCTCTTAGCTGTAAGTCTGACCGCCCATTCGCTGCATGTCATCTCTATGTAAATTTGAGCATAGTAGTGCTCAAATTCCAAACCATGTTCTGAGTCCTTGAGTCTAGGGAAGCAACACGGTTTTTATTTATTTTTTTTTTGTCCAACCATTTTCTTTCTAGTGAAGAGTAATATACTAGTATGAGATTTTCAAATACAGGTAGTCCCTATCTTTTTTTTTTAAATTTATTTATTTATTAAGGATTTCTGCCTCCTCCCTGCCACCGCCTCCCATTTCCCTCCCCCTCCCCCGATCAAGTCCCTCTCCCTATCAGCTTGAAGAGTAATCAGGGTTCCCTGACCTGTGAGAAGTCCAAGGACCGCCCACCTCCATCCAGGTTTAGTAAGTTGAGCATCCAAACTGCCCAGGCCCCCCCAAAGCCAGTATGTGCAGTAGGATCAAAAACCCATTGCCATTGTTCTTGAGTTCTCAGTAGTCCTCATTGTCTGCTATGTAAGTCCGGTTTTATCCCATGCTTTTTCAGACCCAGGCTAGCTGGTCTTGGTGAATTCCCGAAAGATCATCCCCATTGTCTCTGTGTGTGGGTGTACCCCTCGCGGTCCTGAGTTCCTTGCTCATGCTCCCCCTCCTTCTGCTCCTGATTTGGACCTTGAGATTTCTGTCCGGTGCTCCAATGTGGGTCTCTGTCTCCTTTCATCGCCTGATGAAGGTTAATATTCAGGAGGATGCCTACATGTTTGTCTTTGGATTCACCTTCTAATTTAGCTTCTTTAGGATCGTGAATTATAAGCTCACTGTCCTTTATTTATGGCTAGAAACCAAATATGAGTGAGTACATCCCATGTTCCTCTTTTTGGGTCTGGCTTACCTCACTCAGGATAGTGTTTTCTATTTCCATCCATTTGTACGCAAACTTCAAGAATTCCTTCTTTTTTATTGCTGAGTAATACTCTAATATGTATATATTCCATACTTTCTTCATCCATTCTTCCATTGAAGGGCATGTAGGTTGCTTCCAGGTTCTGGCTATTACAAACAATGCTGCTATGAACATAGTTGAGCATATACTTTTGTTGTATGATGGGGCCTCTCTTGGGTATATTCCCAAGAGTGGTATTGCTGGGTCCAGGGGTAGGTTGATCCCGAATGTCCTGAGGAACCACCACACTGCTTTCCAGAGTGGTTGCACAAGTTTGCATTCCCACCAGTAATGGATGAGTGTACCCCTTTCTCCACACCCTCTCCAGCAAAGGCTATCATTGGTGTTTTTCATTTTAGCCATTCTGACAGGTGTGAGATGGTATCTTAAAGTTGTCTTGATTTGCATTTTCCTGATCGCTAAGGAAGTTGAGCATGACCTTAAGTGTCTTTTGGCCATGTGAAGTTCTTCTGTTGAGAATTCTCTGTTCAGCTCAGTGCCCCATTTTATAATTGGGTTGATTAGCCTTTTACGGTCTAGTTTCTTGAGTTCTTTATATATTTTGGAGATCAGACCTTTGTCAGTTGTGGGGTTGGTGAAGATCTTCTCCCAGTCAGTGGGAGCAACACGGTTTTTAAAAGGATGAAATAATTCACAATACTTATGATGTACTTGCCACGATGGATATAATACTCAGTACCCAGCCATGGTTAGTTTGTTTTTTTAAATTTTTTGGTTACTATTCTGTTTCCAGGTTTAATTGTTTTTTCCTTATATTTTAAAAGTAGCCTGTTTATGTTTGTGAAACTGATTGTGTGTTTAGACTGAAAAGGACAGTGCAGCCCATACTTGTTCTCTACACATTAAATCATGAATGATGGTTCTGAAAATACTTAATACCAATACTTTCTTCTGACTTGGTCTTCCACTTAACCAGTTGGTTCACTGTCTGTAGATGACCGATTCCTTGACTTCCTGAATGGTTCCTAAATTCAAAGTTATGATCCCTGGTGTCAGTCCTATGGAGGAAACAATGGATGGAAATGCTCTTTCCCCACCATATCAGTACTTCTGAAATCATAGCATAGTCCCCAAAGTCCCCATGAGGGGCGTGGTTTATCATTTCCCAGTCCTCTGACCTCGTCCTGCTCATTCCCATGGCCACATTTCTCATTTTTCTTCTCTCTAAAGCCAGGTTCTGCAAGACCAACTTAACCCTGTTTCTTCCGCTGCATAGTGGCTTCTGATTGCACCTGACTTAGCACACCTTTTCCCAACATATGAAACAGAAACCCCTCTGTAGGCAGTAAATGATTGTACATAGCTGGATTCCAGTAAAGCCATAAATACGAACATTGAAATTTGGATTTTCTATGACTTTTCACACGTGATAAATATTAGATTTTTATCTTTTTTAACTGTCAAGAAATCTAACAATAAAACCCATTCCTGATGATGATGATGAAGATGATGATGATAAAAGGAAGCAGACGGGATTTGGCCCACAGGTTTCCCAGATACTACCATTTCCCCCAGATGGGAAGCGCGTCTGACCCAGGCCTGCAGAAGTGACAGTGGACTGCTTTGTCTCCTGGTTAGGACTGACTTCCCACTGAATACCAAGGCAGTCTCTGATGGTCCTGCTCATCCTGCACGTGGAGACATTAGAACCTGTGTGCCCTTCCAGTTGCGTTTGGGACCTTAGGGCTGGTAAAGAACTTCCTTATAACTCTCCTCTGTCCCCTCAGGCACCTCTGGAACCACCTGGCCTCTGAAGGCTGTGCAGGATCTGATGCAGTCAGACCTCTCAGGTTTCATAGGAATATGATCACATAGAGACTAGGCAGACGGGAGATGTGCTCCAAAGAGAAGCTATTTCCCCCTTGACTAGTGGTTTTGAGAATGATGTGTGATGTGTTCTATGTACTTATGTAGAACTTGATTTTTTGCCCACATACTTTGCTCTGTTTTTATTGCAGCTGCTTTCTGCCTATGCTTATTAAAAATGCTGTTATACCTCTGAAGAGATGCATTATCGGTGTTTGTTTCTGTTGTACCCAGTTGCTGTGACCCCTTACGGTTATGCATCCAAGTTTGACATCCACTTTGATGACAAGTTTGATGTGTCTTTTGGGAGAGAAGGAGAGACGATGAGTCTGGGCTGTCGGGTAGTCATCACTCCTGAGATTAAACCCTTCCAGCCAGAGGTCCAGTGGTATAGAAATGGTGAGTCTGTAGACTGAGTTCTTCCTTTGCTTCCTA
The DNA here is from genome assembly GCF_000317375.1 of Microtus ochrogaster. Lineage (NCBI taxonomy): Eukaryota > Metazoa > Chordata > Mammalia > Rodentia > Cricetidae > Microtus > Microtus ochrogaster. The sequence continues at coordinate 775,533 of NW_004949118.1, read as the reverse complement.
AGGAAAGATGAACGGGCCAGATGCAGGTCTGCATCCCAGGGCTAGCGTAGCCTGTAAGCTGAGGACATTCTCTGATGTACTAAGTGTTTAATATACCTTTCAAAATAATTGCACTCTCTGTGTGTGCTGGATGTGTGTACACCATGTATATGTTTATTCCCTGAAACAGGGTGGCACTGAGGAGCCCTGACTGTCCTGGAACTCAGTATGTAGAGCAGGCTGGCTTCAGACTGAGAGATCTGCGTGCCTCTGCCTCCCCAGTGTTGGGATTAAAAGCACATGCCATCATGCCCAACTAAAAAATATTTTTGAAGGTAAGATTTCCTTGTCACCAAGTAATATGTGTAACATTGTCAAACCTATAATATTTACTTTGTAAGCTAGGTTATTTGATAGACCAGACTGGCCTTGAACTCACTCGTGAGTGCTGGGATTAAAGGCATATGGCACCCAACTAGATATCATTCATAAGAGTTGTATAAAACTTTAAAAATATTTATGACCTTATGAAACAATTAAGTCCTAATATTATTAATTAACCAGCAGAGTAAATTTCAGAAGCAATTCAGACATTAGTAATTTTTTTTGTTTTATTTTTGTTTTCTGAGACAGGGGTTTCTCTGTACAGCCCTGGCTGACCTGGAGCTTGCTTTGTAGACCAAGCTGATCTCAAACTCAGAGATCCATTTGCATCTGCCTCCTGAGTGCTGGGATCAAAGGTGTGCACCACCACTGCCTGGCTAGTAATATTACATTAATGTGGTAATCTCTTTATAATTTAAAAGTTTATAGTAAACATATTCTTTATATAAAATATGTAAACTAGTATAAAAACAGACACAAAGTAGAGAAAAATTACCCTGTTTGCTTGTTTGTTCTGTTTTTGCTGGGACTGACTTTTGGGGAATATAGATGATGCCATCACACACTGCTCTGGAAGGCTACCAGAGCTGGGTTCAATGCTATGTAGCCACTGATTTGACATTCATATCATTTTATCCTTTTTATAAATGTATTTTTATGTGTATGGATGTTTTGCCTGCATATATGTCTGTACATGATGTGAATGCCCTGACGGAAGAGGCCATTAGGTCCCCCTGAACTGGAGTTACAGATGGACGTGTACACCTGGTGCTGCTGGAAACTGAACTCAAGTCCTCAGGCAAAGCAAATGGTGTTCTTAACCACTGACCCATCTCTCATTTTATCTGTGAACTTACACTTCATATGTGAAGTTCTATGGGACTACACAGCACACACATAGCAGAGAGGACAGGTCAAGTGCTAATACAGACAATCACAGGCTTGGGCTAGTGGTGGGTCATGGGCAACATGCCCACTAACCTAAGGGCCTGGTCATCGGATGTACATGTGGACACCTGGAGCAGTCTGGGGCCCTTACGGTTCCAACATGGTGGTTGGGACTATGACCTGGCCCAGATTGGAATTAGCAAGACTGTGGCCCAGAGGCAGCAGCAGTGAAATGGTAACTGTGGTGTGGCTGTGGCCCAGAGAACAGAACAGGTTCTGCAGGGAACAGTATGGAGGCCCACAGTAGGAGGTGGCTTCCCCACCTACCACAGAGCTCACCTCGGTGGGCTATGTGCAGAGACTAGCCCCCCAGCATGGGGACAGGTCTGACCAGCACACAGCGAACTTAGCAGTGCAATACCACACATCACAGTGAGCGTGTAGACATTGCAAGTAAAGCACATGAGGAGATTAGTCTTCCTCAGAGTTTTGATCCTCTGGCTCTGAGTCTTAAAATATAATTTAAAGATAGTAGCACTCAATAGACAGAGCATGTTTTGCATATAAGTTTCTGAGTGGACCAGTTATTAACAAAAGGACAGTTGTAGAATTAGTTCATGCTTACAGCTGAAAACTCAGAGATGGGATGCATAAGCAGGAATTTTAGAATGTATATGAATCATGACTTCTAAAAGTTAAAGGACAAATCAGAATAAACATTAAAATACAATTGTATAAATTTACATTTAGAAATTAAGTTCAGACAATACAAAACTAATTTGTACAGTTCGAAAAAATTTTTTCCTCAACATTCACCAATTCTAGAATATTAAAATTTATATTTATTTGTTGCACATAATTATGGCACTAAATTTTTCTGTAGTTTGTATGACCTCTGTTAGAAGTAACAGAATATTTTAAGCGGAAAAGAGGCTGTCTTAGGGCTCCTAGTGCTGTGATGAAGCTCCGTGGGGACGAAGGGTTTATTTTGCCTGCACATCCACATCACAGTTTCGCTTAAGCAGTCAGGTCAGGAACTCAAACAGGAGGGCAACCTGGAGGCAGGAGCTGACACAGAGGCCATGCAGGGGTGCTGCTTACTGGCTTGCTTCCCCTGGCTTGCTCAGTCAGCTTTCTTATAGAACCCGAAACCATCAGCCCAGGGATGGCACCACTCACAATTGATGGGCTCTCTCCCATGAATCACTAGTTAAGAAGATGCCCTACAGCTGGATCTTAGAGAGGCATTTTTCTCGGTTGAGGTTTCCTCTCTTCAGATGACGCTAGCCCGTGTCAAGTTGACATAAACCAGCCAGCACGGAGGCAAACCTCAACTCTTTGTACTTCTCTGCTCTTTGAACAAGGAGCTTTAAATTTTAATTTTGTCAGATGTTACAAATTATGTGTCGGTCATGGAGCCCCTCACTTCTGACTTCTGTCTAGCATTTTCCCTAATATTAGACACGCCAGGATGGCTTAAAGAGCTACAGAGTTCTGAGAGCCAAGTGACTCTCAGTATGGAAGGAAGGACGGGGAGAGGAGTGGAGGAAAGGGAGCCGAGGAGGTAGTCAACGAATTTGCTTGTTTTCTTACATTTCTAGGAGCACCTGTTTCTCCATCAAAATGGGTGAGCATGAACTGGAGTGGAGACCGGGCAACACTCACATTCTCCCACCTCAACAAAGAAGACGAAGGCCTCTACACAATCCGTGTGCGAATGGGAGAGTATTATGAGCAATACAGCGCTTATGTCTTTGTCCGAGGTAAGACCTGGCGAAAAGCAGAAGACACAACCACATTTAAAACACTGAGGCCACAGTCGGCGCAAACATGTTTCCGTCAGAAGAGTCATCTACAAATCCCCCCATTAACCTGGAACAGGAATATTACTTTCCAGTTAATCTACACCTAGTCCAAAAGATCCCCACAGGCAGCAACACAGAGGTACCTGGTTTCCAGGTCGTGTCTGTCACTAACAGAGGATGCTGTCTTCAATGGGACACAGTGCAGTGAGGGGAGCTTCTCCAGTCTCATCATTTGCAAAGCTGTCTTAGTTATGGAAGCTACCACGGAAGAGGCTACGTTATTTGGAGAAGTCCTCTTTAATAAGCATCTCAGATGGCAAATGTATTATTTCATGCCAAATTCCTTCAATGGCTTTGATTTGATTTGGAAGGAAATGGGTGATGGGACTTAATTCTTCCACAAATTGTCAGTTGTTGGTTCTAAGCTCTCTTTTTCCACTGCTGTCTTGAGTGGGCCAGGTATGTGCGGTGGTGTGTTGCTCTGCATGGGATCCTAGCACTTTCAGCCTGTGCTCTGTTTTTTCACGTAATAGGCATGTACAGCCATAGAGGAGACACAAAGTAGTCTTAAGAAAACTACTTGAAAAACAACTTACTGTTGCCGGGCGGTGGTGGCCCACGTCTTTAATCCCAGCACTCGGGAGGCAGAGGCAGGCGGATCTCTGTGAGTTCAAGGCCAGCTTGGTCTAGTTCCAGCTAGTTCCAGGACAGGAACCAAAAGCTACAGAGAAACCCTGTCTCGAAAAAATCCACCCCCCCCCCAAAAAAAAAGAAAAAGAAAACAAATTGTTTCTGCTCACAGGTTTCAGAGACAGGAGTCTCCTCGGGGCCATGTGGAAAAGCTCCAGGGCCAATGGCTCCAGAGGCCAAAGGCCACAAACTTGGGAGAACTTGAACTGTGGCCTTTACTGGAGTTGTCCAGTAGGTGTAGGCTTGGTGGTTAGACTGACTTTGGAGGAGTGTGAGATGTGGAAATCCTCTCTGTTAAGGGTAGAGGGCAGGTAGGGGTGTGGGAGGCTGATCAAAGATGCTGTGGGCCAGGTGAAGGAGAGGTGTTTCAGGATGCTTGGTCTGCATGTCCTAGCCCTGCTGTGGGGATAGGTTGCTGTCACTAAGCTTCAGGTAGCCTGGGAAGAGCAGTCTCTCTGTGGTCAGAAAGAATTGAGAATATCAAAATACACAGACAATTAAAAATCTAAATAATACAGATGATTTACTAATTTTTATCTCTTGTGTATGAAATAGAAAAGTTAACTCATAGGCATTTTGATGGAGATGGAACTGCAGGTGCCATCCAGATGCCTTACAATAAGACCAAAACTCCCGCTCGCTCTGTCATTAGAGCCTTTTATCAGTCATTGTTCTTACTTGCTTCAGGAGATAGCTCAGTTGGTGAACTGCTTGACCAGTGAGCGCAGGCCCTGAGTTCAGATCCTGGAGCCAGGGAATGACTCCCACCTGTATCTCCAGTGCTAGGGAGACCCCTGTAAGAGGATCTGCGGGGCTTGCTGCCCAGCCACTCTTGCTGAAAATGCCAGCTCTGGGTTCAGTTAGAGGCCTTGTCTCAAAAGGTAGGGTGGAGATTGATCAAGGAAGATGCCCAACATCAGCCTCTGGTCTACACATGCATCAGCACACACCTGCCACATGTATACAACACACAAACATCAGCACACACCTGCCACATGTATACATCACACAGACATCAGCACACACCTGCCACATGGATACAACACACACATCAGCAACCCCTGCCACACGCATACAACATACACACATCAGCACACACC
>NW_004949118.1:768480-770397 GCF_000317375.1 Microtus ochrogaster | reverse complement strand
ATCAGCACACACCTGCCACATGCATACAATACACAGACATCAGCACACACCTGCCACATGCATACAACACACAGACATCAGCACACACCTGCCACACATACAACACACAGACATCAGCACACAACTGCTATGCATACAATACACATATCACAAAATTTAATTAAAAATCAAAGCATTGCATTGTTCTGACAAGGGGCCTGAGAAGGGTCCACAGACAACAACAGTAGTCAAGGACACATGTCTTCTGGGGCCTCAGCTAAGACTTTAATTAGGGTGCCGGCCCAGCTGCTGAGATGAGATAACCACTAAAGATTTTCCTTCCTACGTCTACCAGTCTCTCACTTCCTGGCCTTTTGGCTAAGCCTGTCACTTTATTTATTTATTTTTTTTTAATTTATTTATTTATTTATATTTTTGTTGAAAAAATTTCCGCCTCCTCCCCGCCTCCCATTTCCCTCCTCCTCCCCCCCTCTCCCCCTCCCTCTCCAGTCTGAAGAGCAGTCTGGATTCCCTGCCCTGTGGGAAGTCCAAGGTCCTCCCCCCTCCATCCAGGTTCAGGAAGGTGAGCATCCAAACAGGCTCCCACAAAGTCAGTACATGCAGTAGGATCAAAACCCCGTGCCATTGTCCTTGACTTCTCATCAGCCCTCATTGTCCGCCATGTTCAGAGAGTCCGGTTTTATCCCATGCTTTTTCAGTCCCAGTCCAGCTGGCCTACCGTGAGGGGTGCACCCACCCACTGTGACAGTGGGGCTGATCTATTGGAAGCCAGTCGCTTTAGAGGACAGATGGTGGTCCTGTTGGCTCTGCTCAGCATGATGTGCAGTATCCCAGGGTCTGCTATTTCAGGCTGTGGTCCCAGACTCTCATTCCAGCTTAGGAGGGAAAAAGGAAAGAAGTGGGGGGCTGGGGGATGGGGAAGCTCACATCACTTCTGTTTGGTGAGCAGATCTTTTGAATATTCATGTACAACACTCACCAAAGATGGCCCATGTGTTCCCTGCCAGCACTTAGTGGTCCTAACACCAAACAGAAGCAGGAAGAATGAGTACTGTGGACACTCAATACTCTGTACCATAGCCATGTTGAACAATGACAAGTGATCACTAAATTCGGTCACGAACCAGCAACTGATAAAAGATGTATGAACATCTGCAACAGCTGGGAAGCATGTCAGAGTATCTTCTCCACAGAAGCATTGTGGGTAAAGTCAGGTATGGCTGAGGGAACGGAGGAGGTGGCCTTCGTAAAGGTTGCTATGGAAACAGGCTGACTGGGACTCATCCAGAAGTTAGGTTAGCTGAAGAACCTGGGTCAGCTTGGCTAGATAATGAGGCTTCTCTTTCCCTCTGAGTGTCTCATCCCACCCGACTGGAGGTTGTCTCCAGTTATGCAAACCAGCAACAGATCAGAGATGAAATCCTTGGTGGCCTTGTCTGGGAATCCTGGCCTAGTCTGGTTGTTCTGCATTTCCCATGCCCCACCTACGCTGTGTCTGCCAGACTTGGATGAGACGTCACAGGACTGACTCCAGGGGCCGGCATTTAAATCCCACACACCAGTTTTCAAATCCCACAAAGTAAGGAAATGGAAAGGCGTTATAATTTATCAGATGTTAATACAAAAGGGTTGAGTAAGATAACTGGAAAAAAATTTAAAAAGGAAGATTTCTGCAATTCTGAACTTGACAACTTTTAGGAAAGTGTATTTTTTATATTATTACTACTGCTGCTATTGCCCTGTTGTGAGGCTCAGGCCTGGGCTTTGTGTGCAGAGCAAACGTTCTCCCACCCGGTTTCAAATAATAATATTTGAAATGATGTATGTTAGGGCTCAGGTATAAACACACAACGTTCTCCCACCCGGTTTCAGCCTTTATTATTTGAAATGATGTATGTTAGGGCTCAGGTATAAACA
>NW_004949118.1:761795-768380 GCF_000317375.1 Microtus ochrogaster | reverse complement strand
CGGTTTGTCCTTTATTATTTGAAACGATGTATGTTAGGGCTCAGGTATAAACACACAACGTTCTCCCACCCGGTTTGTCCTTTATTATTTGAAACAGTGTATTTTAGGGCTCAGGTATAAACACACAAAGTTCTCCCACACTAGCTGTATACACGAATGCCTGTAAATACATTTGCAGAGTTAAGCAGTCTTCACCCATGACTCCCTTCTCTAAGGAATAATCTAATATTCCCGTCACTCTGAGCTTCCCTGAACCCCTCCCATGCCCAGTCATGGCTTTTGCAGCCCCATTTTATTTCCACGTCTACAAATTTTCTCTCAGGGCATCTTTGGACATCAGTGTTCTCGTGAGTCAGGCTTCCTCCACTCAGCATTTTGAGGTTCCCTTATGTCATCATATCATAATACATAAAGTAGCTGATTCCTTCTGTTGCTAGAGTAGTATCCAGTACTGTCTGTATGTCACCAGTTGCTAAGCAACAGTACCATCTCTACTGCTGGATGTTTAAGGGTGCTAACACTATCTATATTCATGTTCATATTTATGGGACAGTTTTTTATTTCTCTTCAATATATACCCACGTGTTGAATTGTTGGATCATAGGACACATTCATATGACCTTCTTCAGAACTGCAAAGCATTTCAAATGCTATCTTATATGTTTTTAAACTTTTCCCACGGTGGAGTGTGCTACTAAAAGGCATTCTTTTTGGGGTTCTGGAATTTTCACTATTTACAGAGTAGCTTCTATATCAGCACGGTCAGTATGTAAAACACCATGTTTTATAGAAACATCAAGGAGCTGAGCATATTTGGACAGGCTTTTATTACACAGATAATATGTGTGTCATAAAAATATAGGTGTTATAAAACAATAAAAGAAGAGCCACCTATGCTGTCGTCAGAAATAGTGTCAGCAGTTGTTACATCCTCTGCTCCGCCTTAATCCGTCCCCTGCACAAGCACGCACACACACACACACACACACACACACACACACACAGAGGTGGGGAGAGAAAGAATAGAATTATAGAGGACGAGATAGAAATACCGTAAGGAAGTATTGCAAAGAGCCAGCAAGTATATGGAAAAAATGTTACTAGTAACTGAAGCATTCTAAATTACAGACAGCTGATGCTTTATCTACCATACTGAAAAGATAACAAGATTTTAAAACTCCCTTGTGGGGCTGGGGAAATAGCTCAGTGACCACTGAAGAAACATTAAGCCTGCAGCGCCCAGTAAAAGGCAGGCACAGCGCATACACCTATAACCTCAGCTTTGAGGGCATAGGGCTGGGGCAGAGGCAGGTGGACCCCTGAGACTAGCGTTAGAGACAGATTGACCCCAGCCAGTCTAGCTGGCTCCACAGACTCCTGGTTTAGTGAGACACTGTCTCAAAAAGCAGGATGTAGAACAACTAAGACACCACTCTTTGGATTCTGGTCTCCATACATGTATGCACATATGCATGCCCACCCACATACACACGTGTACACACCCATACATACATACAGCACAGTACACATAATAAAAACAACTCTCCTGTGACTCTGAGTTGCTTCAGAGTTTCTGAGGGTGTTTTGCAGCTATGTATTTAAAGCACGTAGTTCAGCTTCTCCAGTCCTAGGACAGAGGGGACAAAGGTGAAGACAAATGTTACAGAACACTGGAGAAATCCAGATGTTCACCAATATGAGAACAGTAAAATATAATGTCTTTACATATGTATATTTTAATAAGGATGCATAAATATATATGAATAAAGTTCATGCTCCATGTAAACAATGAAATACTACACAGCAATGAAAACTAATGATGTATATCTATACTTATTGAAATATATCAAGGAAAAGAAGCAGATTTCATGAAGACCATGACCTAGGTTGCTTAAAAAATGATCATATTTAGCCAAGTATGGTCAAATATGACTGTAATCCTTGAAGAAGAGAGGTGAAGCAGGAGGAACACCATGAGCTCAAGGCCAGCCTGGGCTACATAGTGAGTTCCTGAGCTACAAATAATAATAATCATTATGGTTTTTGTTAGATGTGTTGCCTATAATCCTAGCACTTAGCAGACCAAGGCAGGATGATTTGAGTTCAAGGCCAGCCTAAAGTACATGTCAAAACACATCTCAAAAAAAAATCTTTTAGTTTATAAATATAAAAATAGAACAAATCTAAAAAGGCTTAAGCCAATATTTCAGTCTTCATTATTTTGAGTTACAGAGTTAAAGGAGATTTTAAACTTCTTGATTACCATTTATTTTATAATTCTGTGCTACCTTTATAATAAATATAAACAACAAGATAATGTTTTGGGAAAAGGTTATTATTTGCCTATGTCTGAGGCCAAACTGTGACAAGTAGCAGGCTAATCTGGTATTGACCCAATTTGTCAGCCTACAAAAAGTTCAGCTATTTGAAGGTTAGGAGAGAGAAAGCCAGAAGTTTGGAAGAGGTAATGCTGGCTGCGTGGGCACTGTCTTCACATCAGTGCAGCGGCAGCTGCTGCAACCAGACGTGTGTGAGAGCGCTCCACACTGTGTGGCTGGCATTCCCAGCATGCTTGGCTCCCCACGGTGTGAAAACAAGAGCAATACTTATTCTTAACTTTTAACTTTTGCGTTTAGTACTGTCTTAGGTAGGGTTTCTATTGCTGTGATGAAACACCATGACCAAAAGCAACATAGAGTTTATTTTGTCTTTCAACTTATAAATCCATCGCTGAGGGAAGCCGAGGCAGGAACATGAAGGGAGGAGCTGATGCAGAGGTATAGAGGATACTTCTTGAACTGGCTGGCTCTGCCTGTGCGCACCACCAGCCCGGGGATAGCCCCACTCACAGTGGGAGAGGCCCCCCTTTCAATCACTCAAAAGAATGCATGACAGACTTACCCTCTGGCCAATCTAGTGTAGGCGTTTTCTCAATTGAGAGTCCGTCCTCCCAAATGACTCCAGCTTATATCAAGTTGACATAAAACTAGCCAGGAGGAGCACCTTGAAGAATACTAAATGAACTTAGGGCTAACAACTTTGACACAATACCTACACCCAAGATTTGTAAAAGTCTAAGATAATACAGGAAGACTTGATTGTTTATGAAGAAAAATCCCCAGAGGGCCCCCCCTCCCATTCCACAGACACAGTCAAATTAGTGGTTGTTCTAGTGGCATTTGAACTAAGGACCACGAAAGTGAAACCTTTGCTTTTCTGGGACAGCAGATGCTGGTCACCTGGGGCTAGAGAATCAGCTATGATTAAGAAGCGACTAGTATCACTGAGGAAGAATTTTCTGGGAAGTGTTTCCTCAGCAGATGGAGCTGTGGTCCAGAGGTGGCCAGAAGTGGATGAATGAGTGAACGAATGAATGCCTAAATGACGGAATAGATCATCAAGCCCACCCCTGCATGGCATCTTGTAAACTGTGTTACAAAAATGCCGAGCCCTGGCTCTCTGGACACCTCCTGTCTTCCATGGTCGGTTACAGTGTGCGCTGTTTTGTATCACACACCAAATCCAGTGACTGTTCAGCTAACTAGACTCCACTCTGTCAACATGGGACTCTCTCCATCAGTGCGTAGACTCATCGGTCTTTATCACAGAGTGCGTCTGTGCTGTTGCCAGCTGTCCCTCTAGAAAGGCTCCTCTTCTGGTACCCGCCAGCGTCAGCAGCAGCATCACTTGTGCTCTTGTCCCGCTCTTCCTCGTCAGCAGCATCACTGTTCCTACCCTCTCACAAAGCTGGTGAGGAGAGAAACATGCTCCCAGGAAAACACAGCATGCAAGGATTCTAAGTGCAGCCTTGGCCATGATTTATTAGTGCCGTTTCCTTTAGCACACGTGTCTGCAGGAGACATTTACCCAGAGAACACGCCCCGATGGTTTATGGGACATGGAAAAGAATGTCCAAAATCCAAGTGATCTCAGCTCTTCACAAGTAATGCAAACTTATTAACATTAAAGCCAGAAGTCTGCAAATGTTTCGGCTGTTATATAAAATACCTTTGTAGCTCACAAGCGTTACAGAAGTATAGATCATAGGAAAAGATTGTTCAGTTGACAGGAGTGTTTTCTCCTGGGTAAGTGGCTCCCATGTGTCCCAGGATGTCCTAACTAATTCTGTCTATGAAAATGCTGTTCATATGCTCGGAAGAACTGGCAGTATGGGCCCCTCCCCCAGGGTTATCAGGGTCTTTAATTATTTTCAGTTAAAGGGCTACTGATGATATTTTTTCTTTCATTTCCTTCTGATCCATTAATTAGCTGTGCCTCAGGAGTGAGGGAAGGGCTCACAGTCTGAGAGCTGACCTCATAAACAGTCAATTTCCTGTTTCCTGTGCTATCGCAGACTTTCACTAAACTCAAATGTGGGTGTTGTGTCGGAGCTCTTTTCCTAAGTACCCTCAGTTTGGAATAGTTATGTGTGTTGACTTTTGTTTGTTTACTTCTTGTTCTTGGTCTGTATCTGCCAGGCTCTGTTACAGGGTTTAGTTTAGTTGACAGTATCAGAAGCTTCAGCCCTTGGTAGGCTGGCCCCAGATTCCAGGGCCCGTGGTGAGATACTTGGGTAGCAGACTAGGTGGAACAGACCTGCTCAACTCACGTCAGCTTGACAGAAGGGGGTGGTGGCCAAAAGGAGCCAGGGAAAGTGTTAGCTGCCCTTTAAATGCGTGTCCCACTGACCTGCCTCCTCCGGTCAGTTTCCTCCTTTAAACGCGTGTCCCACTGACCTGCCTCCTCCGGTCAGTTTCCTCCTTTAAACCGTGTCCCACTGACCTGCCTCCTCCGGTCAGTTTCCTCCTTTAAACCGTGTCCACTGACCTGCCTCCTCCGGTCAGTTTCCTCCTTCTGCAGTCCCCTGCTCACCAGTCATCAGTTGTTAAACCAGCACTGGGCTAAACCTCTGATGGGGCCAGAGCTGTCATGATCTTATGGCTTGGAAACGCACTCACAGATACGCTCAAGTGCACTTTAAAGATATTCTACAACAACTCTGGGAAGCAAGGGCAAGGAGACAAAACGCACGGATTCTTTTCAGAGCCCTTCTTATTTTCCAACATAGCGTTCTTCCCACAAAAGGGAAAAGCACACCTTATTATATTGACAAACAAATTGTAAGATTTGACGTTTGCTCTATGAAGCCAAATATGTAGCTACCATGTTCTGTAGGAAATGTGGGCACTATGACGTCAGTCTGCCAAGCTGGCGGAGCCTGCGTGAGCGATTAACAGGCCCCCTCTGTCTCCATAGATGCTGATGCAGAGATTGAAGGAGCCCCTGCAGCACCGTTGGATGTGGTGCCTTTGGATGCGAACAAAGATTACATCATAATCTCTTGGAAGCAGCCGGCTGTGGACGGAGGGAGCCCTATCCTTGGATACTTTATCGATAAGTTAGTGCTTGGCCTGATATCAGTCTGTGGATGTACAGATGTGTTCTTGATTGTTCCCGTTATTTCTTTTTTTTTTTTTAAATTATTTATTTATTATGTATATAATATTCTGTCTGTGTGTATTCCTGAAGGCCAGAAGGGGGCACCAGACCTCACTACAGATGGTTATGAGCCACCATGTGGTTGCTGGGAATTGAACTCAGAACCATTGGAAGAGCAGGCAGTGCTCTCAACCACTGAGCCATCTCTCCAGCCCCTGTTCCCGTTATTTCTAAGTGAAAGATTTCTCTTCTAGTTTCGCCTCCTCTCCCTTTCTTTCTCCATATATGTTTAATACATATATAAACATACATACATATTAGCATCTACTTATTTACATAAACTCTTTAAATTTGGCAACCAGCTCATGTCACTAACTTGGCAAGAATGTAATGACATTGTAAACCTAACAACAGAGGCCAATGCAGAAATGACATAACTGACATTCAATATTCTTAGCATCCACGTTCCTAGTATGGCAGTTATTACTGCCTTTAGGAGCACAAATGAATTCCTTGTACCATACAATGTGGTTTCAAGTTATCCATATTATATAAGAAATAATAGCAAAAATTCATAGTGTTAGGCTACACTCTTACGTATGAGTCCTGGTTGATTACAGTCTTCAGTACTTAGGATTTTATACGTTCATATCCACTAGATTTGGGTAATACAAGCAACAAATTTAGATTATTGGCCCAAGTATATGATTATCTGACTCAGTTTCTCTTCTGATAGTTACCCCAATTCCTTCTGCTTTTGTCTGTGGAAACAATTAGAGACAGATGATCTATGTCAGTGTATTAAACTTTCTGCTCGTAACAGTAAGTAAAGTGTGCCCGCTGTGCTCAGTGCCTTCCAGAGAGATGCTTGTTTAACTGTAGACATGAAGTGGGATGGAAGCTCCACCTACTTCTGATGAATTTGGAGGTTTGCATAAGTTCTTTTCCTACTGTCAGTTCTGCTTTGTTGTCTTCGACAAATAGCCAAGAGGTCTGCAAATTTTATGGAAGATTGGAGACAATCAGTGCACATTGTTCAATATTTACTGTCTGCTCTGATACTGCTCTAAACACTGCATGTGTTTATCACTAACCCATAGCCATCCCAGAGAGGCCTTGCTATCACTAACCCATAGCCATCCCAGA
>NW_004949118.1:758345-761470 GCF_000317375.1 Microtus ochrogaster | reverse complement strand
CACTAACCCATAGCCATCCCAGACAGGCCTTGCTATCACTAACCCATAGCCATCCCAGACAGGCCTTGCTATCACTAACCCATAGCCATCCCAGAGAGGCCTAGCTCTTATTACAAGTAAGAAACAAAGGGCTGGCCAAAGCCACAAGCCACAAGGAAACATTATATTGCTTAAGGTCACATGGATACGAAGCCCAGCGCCAGAATTCCGCTATCAGCTCAACTGTAGATCAGTGCTCTCTCTGCTTCATCATGCTATAGAAGCTTCTAGAAAAGATGCCCTTCACCTTTCCCCCTGCACAAATGAAGGTTAAGAGGCATGTTCTAATGCCACCATGGCAGAGTCTGAACGGGGAGGTGGGAGAGTCCAGACAGAAGCTTGGGAAATAGGTCTAGGAAAACTGCTGCACCCCTCAGCTTTGTGCCACCCCGCGAGCAACTCTAGACTCTCTACAAAGCAGAAGTGTGGGAAGGTGGACGAAGGCATGAGCTGCAAATACGCTTATTAAGACTTTCCGTAATGTTGAAGAAAATCATCCATGTTATCCCTATCAGAGAATGTAAAATGAGAGTGAGGAAGGGAAGAACCCCCCCCCACCCCATGTTTTATAGTGATTGCTCCTGGAAGTGTCCTCCCATGAGAACTATTCGAAAGTTATACATTTTAAACATAGTATCATATAGGGGACGTATTGCAAACTAAAAGCCTTGTGTACTAATTGTGAAAAACAAGGGATCACGTTGTCATAAGGCTGCACAATTTACTCGAACACCGAGTCGCTAATGTTGAGCTGACTGGATTGGTAGCCTCATATTGTCTCCTGAGCAGTCCCCTGCATCTGTTATTGGGAACCAAGTTGCTTCATTAGCAAGCAAATAGAAATAAGTGTCCAACCACTTCATTTCCCATGGGAATCTTCAGCCTCATCGTTAAAGGGACAAGCGTGACTGCACATGGCATGCAGGCCCAGCACTTAGGAGGTAGAGGTATGAGGGTCATGAGTTAAAAACCAGCTCGGGTTACATAGCAAGACCTTGGAGGGAGAACAGAGGATGAAGAAAGAAAAGAAGCAAATAAATTACAGCAACCTTCCGACCCTTGTACCCACACAGAACAGTGATCGTCAAGGAAGAAAACAGCACACTGTTTCCCAAACTGCAGTACAAACAGTTTCCTGTTCTGTTCTGTTCTGTTTGGCTGGTTTGACTGGCCTCAAGGTCCTTCCACCTGAGTTCCCAAATGCCAGGCTCGCAGATGTGCACCACCATTCCCAGATGCACGGTTATCTTTTTAGGTTCCAACTTGTCCTACCATAATTCTGCTTTTAAATGAAAATGCCTAAAGAAGACAAAATATCACTAACCGTGAAATTAAAAGTGTCAGCAGGAGATGAGCGAGGGCTCTCCCTATGGAGAGGTGACTCTGTGGTTAAAGCACTGGATGCTCTTCCAGAGGACCCGGGTTCAAGTCCCAGCACCCACATGGCAGCTTACAACTGTCTGCAACTCCGGTTACAAGGGATCTAAAATATCTTATGTCCTTGGCAGACCAGGCACACAAGAGGTGAACAGACATCCATGCGGCCAAAACACCCATACATTAAAAATACAACAGAAGATTCTGGATACACACATGTTTTCCTTACCCCACTCCAACTCCTCTTCACAACACACAAGGCCCTCCCCCCAGCTGCTCATTCGGAAAGGCTTCATTCTTCAGGCTAAAAGAGACAAATTGCTGACTGGTAAGATGCCTTAGTAAAGGTAGACGCCTGTACCCCACATTCATATTCCCTCTCTCTCTCCCCCTCCCCCTCCCTCCCTCCCTCCCTTCCTCTCTCCATCCCCCCTCTCTCCCCTCCTTCTCCCCCCTCTCCCCCCCACATGCTTGAAATGTTCGAAGGAACAGCTTGAAGGACACATTGAATGTGGGTGGGGTTGTCGTGAGTGTCTGAAGTCTAGCCCCAATAAGCCATGCAGGTGTTGCAGGTTTTGACACAGAGACGATCTGAGGTGACAGGGGAATGTGTGCCTTGGACCTTTGCTCTTAGCCATACTCGGCGTAACCTGCTGACCCCTCTTTCCTCAGGTGCGAGGTGGGCACAGACAGCTGGTCTCAGTGCAATGACACACCTGTGAAGTTCGCTCGCTTTCCAGTCACCGGCTTGATAGAGGGTCGTTCCTACATATTCCGCGTCCGAGCTGTGAATAAAACTGGAATAGGCCTGCCATCTCGAGTTTCTGAGCCCGTGGCTGCTCTGGATGCAGCTGAGAAAGCTAGACTTAAAAGTAAGCCCTCTTCGTTTCTCTACATCTTCCCCGCACCTTAAAAAAAAAAATACTGCGGTGTCACTGCAAGTAATTCCTCTTCCGACCACGAGAGGGCGGCAAGAGTAAAACATCTATTGGTGATCTGAAACTCCTGTGGTTCGGGTAAAAAATATTTGCTTTTGGTTCATTTTCTGAGCTTTTTAAAAACCTATTTTATTTTATCTTTATAAAATTACTCAGAAAAATGTATCTTGATAATTTGTGTTCTAAACTGTAGGCCTGGAATAAAATATGGGAACAAAAGCCCAAAGTTCATTTTTATTCACATTGTTAGTGTATTCCAAATATAACTGGATTTATGGTTCAAAGTGATTTTCTTTCTTTCTTTTATTCTTTTTTTCTTTCTCCTCCTCCTCCTCCTCCTCCTCCTCTTCTTCTTCTTTTCCTTTTTTGGTTTTCGATACAGGGTTTCTCAGTGTAGCTTTGGAGCCTGTCCTGGAACTCACTCTGTAGGCCTCAAACTCACAGAGATCCACCTGCCTCTGCAGTACCCAGCCAAAGTGAATTTCTTTACCTTGAAGTCTTTGTCCAAGTATTACTATCCAATCCTGTGGGCTTCTCCATGTTGATTAAAAAACACATTTACATTTGACCCAAATTTGGGTTTCCCTTTAGGTAATATAAAATAATCTTGAGCTGTCAAGATGGCCCAGCAGGTAAAGGCTGCCAAGCCTGACTATCTGAGTTCAAGGCCTGGGGCCCATGTGGTGGAAGGAGGGTGCTAGCTCCTGCGATTGCCATGTGGTGGAAGGAGGGTGCTAGCTCCTGCGATTGTCCATGTGGTGGAAGGAGGGT
>NW_004949118.1:725906-757545 GCF_000317375.1 Microtus ochrogaster | reverse complement strand
ATCTATCTATCTATCTATCTATCTATCATCTATCTATCTATCTATCTATCTATCTATCTATCTATCTATCATCTGTCTGTCTATGATCTATCTATCTATCTATCTATCTATCTATCTATTCATCTATCATCTGTCTGTCTATCTATCTATCCATCTATCATCTGTCTGTCTATCTATCTATCTATCTATCCATCTATTGTCTGTCTGTCTATGATCTATCTATCTATCTATCTATCTATCTATCTATCTATCTATCATCTGTCCGTGTATCATCTATCTATCCTCCTATCTATCTATCTATCTATCTATCTATCTATCTATTTATCACACCTTATCTCTCTGTTTATATTGTATATTTGTGTGGGGGAGGGCATGCATGCCACAGTGCTTGTGTGGAAGTCAGAGGACAACCAGTTACTAGAAGTTGGTTTCTCCTTCTACTGTGTTGGTCCTGGTTATCGAACTCACGATGTCATCAGTCTTGGCAGCAGGCACCTTTACCTGCAGAGCCATCGTTCCCACCCACCATTCTCTTTTCCATGCTGTCAGGGCCATAGGACGGAGTTCTGTACATTATACCTCTCTCTCCCGTCTTCCTTACTCATGTCCCATAGACAGCGCTTTTCAAAGCATAATAGGAATGCTTTGCCCCCATTCAGCTCTCGTGCCTAATCTGTCTCTTGTCTCCCCTGACCTTCATGGTACCAGACAGAGAACTACTGTGTTATGACTGTCCTCGGTGTGTTTCTCCCAAATGTGTTGTCTCTGAAGAAGGCATGGGAAGCCTGTGGTGTGGGGGAGGGGGCTATGTACTGATAAGTAGAACTCAGGAAATTCAGCTCAGTCCAGGGAGACTTTAGGTTCTGGGAAGGGCTGGGTTTCCATGTTGGCAAAGGTGCATAGGAAGACGTGTAAGAGAACTAGAACCTATTTGACTAACGGTTTGTCGAAGAGTCAGAAGCATATTCGGGAACGTGTGACTTTCATGCTTGTCCTCCTTAGGTCGTCCTTCAGCGCCCTGGACTGGACAGATCATTGTCACAGAAGAGGAACCTACAGGTACAAACTCTGGCCGCTCCAGATGCCACAACTGATGTGCTGTGCAATTTAGCTTTGCTTGTAAATATACATAATTGTTTGTGAAGCTTTGGAAAGAGATGGTAGCTGAAATAACATATCAAAGAATCGTGTGTGGGGTGGCAGGACTGGGGATTGAGCCCAGGGCCTTGTGCAGGCCAAGAACACACTTCCTCCAGGCCCCAAAGAGACACATTTCATTTAGAAAGATATACTGTAGTGTAGTTGTCATATGATGAACTGTGCATATGCTAATGTACACTTTGCTAAGCTTTATGTGTATGCACGTGTGATATCATTGTTGTGACCAAAGCAACAAACATGCCCACGACTTCTAAGACCCTCCCCCGTCTACAGGTCATCTCTGGCCTGCTTTTGTACATTACAGTTTGTATTGTCCACATTTTACATAGATAGGGCCATACTCATTTTGTATGTTTCCTTTTGTTAGCATACTTACTTTGTGATTTATTGTCTGTGTAGGTGCACCTATAATTTAATAACAATTCATCCATGTCCTGTTAAAGTTTCTGTAAACCAGATGTGCTTGCGTAGATGTGTGCACTTCACGTCTCTAGGGCACACCCTCGAGAGTGGAAGAGATGGCTCTCTGCTAGGTGTGAGTTTCATTTTCATAGGAGTTGCTGTTTTTACCGAGGTGATTGATCCACTTTACACTCCCATCAGCACCATGGGAGAATTCCTAGAGAGACCACTGGTCCCTAGTCCTTGGGACGAGCAGTCTTTCTAAGTTAGCCTTTCTAGCATTCTTGTTGTGATGGCTCTGTCTTTGACGTGTATTCTCCTAATACCAAACATCCTTTCATGTGTCAGTTGACATTCATTGTTGTTAGGTCTGAGGGTTTCGCCTTTCTTTTCTTCCCCTAAAAATGTTAGGGCATTTGCTCTTCTGTTTCAACAAGTGACCTATTTCAGGTTACTGTTTCTAGACTGTATGGAGGCTCCGCCGTTATTGGGACTTGCGTGTGGCTGTCAGCGTCTTGGAACTGTCTGTTGAAATAGGATCTTTACCCATGGAATTTGCCTCGGCACCACAGTCAAGTTCCACTGATTTCACTCCTGTGCATCTACTTCTGGAATCCCCACCAGCCAGTCTTGTTTTCTCTACATCAGTATCATAATGGCTACTGTTGCTTTTATGGTCTTCCTTTGTTCATAAGTCTGACTTCTGGTATAAGTCAGGGAGTCTGAGCTCTATCATCTTGTGTCATTGTTCCCAGAGCTATTTAACTATTCTTTTTTTTTTTTGTGGTTTTTCGAGACAGGGTTTCTCTGTGGCTTTGGAGCCTGTCCTGGAACTAGCTCTGTAGACCAGGCTGGTCTCGAACTCACAGAGATCCGCCTGCCTCTGCCTCCCGAGTGCTGGGATTAAAGGCGTGCGCCACCACCGCCCAGCTTGCTATTTAACTATTCTAATTCTTCGTCTTTTCTTGTCAATTTAAATCAACTTATCAATTTCTACAAAGATGCTGAAACTCAGATGATATTTAACACCATTGAGTTCTTCAGTGTGTGGAAAAGCATATGCCGATCTTACTTGGGTTATCAGCCTTTCTTTCTAACGAACCTTTCTATTAGTGCAGATTTTCTGCTGAGCAGTTGTTTCCCCTTTGGTCTGTGTGCAGAGGTCTTTGTTTCACCTTCCTTCCTGTCCAGATCTTCACTGACTACAGAATTCTAGATTGACAGTTTCCAGTCAGTACTTTGAAGAACTAGTCCAGTTGAGAGGCAGTAACAACGGCACGAGGAGCCATGGGTCAGGGAGGACTTGGGTCACAGGAGCAGATGGAGGTTTTGCAGCTACATGGACCAGACATCAAGATTTTGAAAATTATCCCAGTGCATTAGGAATAGCCAGATTAAAGATAAATGAAAAACTGAGAAGTAATGAAAGTAGCAGTTTGCCTAAGAAATCAGAAGAGCTGGTGAGAACAGCTCTTGTTGCTTAGAATGTTACACAGGGTAACCACACTGAACACAAAGCACTGATACTGGTCCCGGGGAAACGTTTCTAGAACATGTGCCATATTGTGATGCTCCAACTCAGAAACAGGAAGTCTTGCAGGATAAAACAAGTCTTTGCACATTTTAACTTTAAACTTAAAACTCTGGCAAAAGTCCTAGAAATGTAGATATTTTTCTTGAGTTGGTTTGTTGGAAATGAATGAATCCAAGAGCAGCTTCCTAAGTTGATTTCCCATGAAGAGAGCAGTGCTGCGAGCTGCAGAGCTTGATGTTAGCGGCCGCAGACATGCCCTGAGATGCAACTAAGAATCAGCCCTTCCACAGTGATGTAAACGCTCACTTAGGGAGGTGTCGCAGATTCCCTCCTCTTTCCTGGTGGCACATTTTGGTCTTAACAATGCCATTTGAGAGGGAAATGGCTTGAGAAGTTTATGAGTTTTCATCCCACGGAAACACAATTACTTGATATAAATTGCTAGATTATTGATATTTAGACCCTCAAATATTAAATTGGTCAAAACCAGTTTCTGACAGCCTGCCACAGAAGGTAGCCTTCGTTCCCAAAACGCTGTAGTTATTTCGGCCTCTAACAATCATTTAGGTTCTTTTAGTGACAGGGTGTTTCTCTGTGTTTTTGTAAAAACACTTTAAACCAGTCTTCTGTGGATAGATGAATGAAATATCAAAATCACTTGGGGTCACTATGGAATAAAGACATCCTGACTTCTTAAGGAAATAGCCACCATCCATGAGGCGATCTATGGTTTTCATAGTTACCTGCATTTGTGTAACAATTAAATTATTTAAGAAATGCAATAGCTGCACTCTCCTTATTTGAATCAATAAAATATCAATGAATTCTTTCCCATGTCACATCCCTGACAAGACTGTCAGTATCACAAAGGGGCTTGGAATCCCATCATCTGTTTAATGGAGGAAGAGAGAGAGAGAGAGAGAGAGAGAGAGAGAGAGAGAGAGAGAGAACTTAGTTCCTGGTGCTGCAGATCTGTACTGTAACAATAAACTATTGTCACTGTGATTTTTGTCCTTGGGTCTGCAGTACAGTTTTTCTTTGCTTGCTTCTGTGATATTCTCTTTATCACTGGCTGCAGAATTTTGATTATGATGTGCATCAGTGGTTTTCCTCCTATGTACTGTGCTTCTCTGGTCTGTGGGTTTCTAGCTGTCCTCTGTTCTGAGGAGGTTCCACTGTTGTTTATTTTTAGTGGATTCCTCTCTCTCTCCTCTACTAGGAGTTTCAGTTATGCGCCACTTGAGGCCACTGAAATCGGTTCCCAGCTCATTGGTGCTGTGTCCCCCCAGTCTTCACCTTCTTTTTTTTTTTAATATTTATTTATTTATTATGGATACAATATCCTATCTGGATGTATGCCTTCAGGCCAGTAGAGGGCACCAGACCTCATTACAGATGGTTGTGAGCCACCATGTGGTTGCCGGGAATTGAACTCAGCACCTTTGGAAGAGCAGGCAATGCTCTTAACCACTGAGCCACCTCTCCAGCCCAGTCTTCACCTTCTTGACCATGTGGAATGTCTATAACCATGGTTTAAGTTTGTAGCCGCTTCCTTGTCCTTGTGTCCCAATTATCACAGATGATACGAATTCTGTCACCTGTGGCATTTCTGGGTTTGTTACTAATGATCCTTCCCTATAATATAGGCTTTATTTTCTTGCTTTCTATACACACTTTTTTTCTCTCTTTTAGTTAATACCAGGTATTTTGAGTTTATATTGTTTGATGCTGGATATTTTTAAATTTGTAGAAATGCCTTTGAGCATTTTTTTTCTGAGGAAACAAATCTTTTCAAAGTGGCAGGGAATTCAGCTGTTGCAGAGGGGATGAGGGAAGAAGAGGAAGGCAGGGAAGACATTTTTCTAATGAAGATGTCGTAATTGTGAGGTAGATTCAGAGGATACCATGTGACTCCCACACTTTTGACCTTGGCACGGAAATCAACCCCACACCTCGTGGCCCACTCTAGCCTTCAGTTTTTCCTTGGGTGTACTTTGGAACCAAACACACACTTCTTTGCGTGGTTCAATTTCCCTCTACATCAGTTTAGTGGTAAATCATATAAAGACAAATCCAGTCCCAGATTCCCTTGGTCTGTCTGTATGCTATGCACAGTGGCATCTGAATAGCCAAATGAATGAATTATTATTTATTATTATTATTATTATTATTATTATTATTATTATTATTATAGATAAGGTTTCCTTACACTGTGGAGCCAGGAAGAGACAGGCACTTGTGGCTCTCCATGTGTCTCCGGCGCCCCTGAATACGTGCACCTCACTTTACCTTGTTGTTTTTCAGAGGGTGTCATTCCCGGCCCCCCCACAGACCTCTCTGTCACTGAGGCCACCCGGAGCTACGTAGTGCTGAGCTGGAAACCCCCTGGCCAGCGCGGTCACGAGGGCATTATGTATTTTGTAGAAAAGGTAAGACCCCGGCATTATCACCTATGCTACCTCCTATTAATTTCTGATAACATTGGAGCAGTTACAGTAAGGCAGCAGCAGGAATAACTAAACTCTTTATTTTATTTTATTTTATTTTTTTTTGGTTTTTCGAGACAGGGTTTCTCTGTGGCTTTGGAGCCTGTCCTGGAACTAGCTCTGTAGACCATACTGGTCTTGAACTCACAGAGATCCGCCTGCCTCTGCCTCCCGAGTGCTGGGATTAAAGGCGTGCGCCACCATCGCCCGGCTAACTAAACTCTTTAAATTCGCATGGATTATGAACTGTCTCTGTTGAAAATATAAATAACACATAGAACTTCATCATGGTGCCTCGAGACTCCCTCACGTTGCTGCGCTATAGCATGCCTGTATGGCGGTGTTCTCTAGAGTAGCCCCCGTCTCTCTTGTGATGGAACAGCTCTCGTGATGGCTGTCTGTCTACTGGTCCTTCTGCCAGGACGATGAAACATGATGAGGGTAGAGGGCCAGAGGAATAGAGAAGTTGTACTGCTTCCCAACAGGAGGGCGAGGTGAAGACAACAAGGCTCCGCACGCCACCGGGAAGCCGTATTCTTCATACACAATAGATCGGGGCTGGGTGACGAAGCAGTCTGAGATGCTGGAGAATTCTTTCCCCCACATGTCTTATAACCGTGCTGGGATCAGACCGTTAGAGGACAGCATGATGAGCTGGGCAAGGATGATGCGGGAGCCAGCTGTGTAGCCGTATCCAAAGGGGTCTGGGGAGCATTTGTGAGCGGCTAGTGGGGAAGTGCCCAGAGCTGGCCAGGGCATTACTGAAGGAAGTGGTTGTGCTGCCAGCACAGAAACACGTGAGAATCCAGACAGTGGTACAGAATCCTCCTTCACAAGATCATGGCTTCTGAGAGGATATTTAAGAATTTGTTTAACATGAAGCTCCAAGTCCCTTCTTGACCAAGCATTTGCCTAGGATTTGTGATGCCTTTGCCTCAATGCCCACTGCCACAAAAATGAGATCAGGATTTAATTGAGATGGTGTTTTTGTCTGATCTGTAAAAACATTTGTGTATTTATTCAGAGTAGTGTGCTATTATTAACAAAAATGAGATTAGTGCTTATGCTTTAAATTTCATCTTTGCATAATTACATAAAAAGTTTTTTTTTATAAAATATTTGGAATTCAGTTTTTTTCTTTCATCTGGATTATTCTGATTATTCAATTTCAGAATAACTGTTAGGTTACCTTCCCTTACAGTTACTGTGAGAGGATCCATTTCTGAGGAATATAGGTTTATGGAGACATCTACAGATTAGGTGACAATATAAAAACAGGGTGCAGATATCATGTGTGTTAAGTGCTGGGACTGAACCCAGGGTTCATACACACCAGACCACTGCTCTGACAGACTTCCCACTTTTGAGATCTTATCGCTGCCCCCTAAGTGGCTATGATTACAGGCTTGTGCCACCAGGCCTGGCCAATATACAAACTTCAGAAGTGTAGTAACATATATTGATTAGGAATAATAATGACTTCCATTATGGCATTTTTGTGCAACTCATATTTTCTCTTTTCCCTTTCTTCTCCTGCTGACTCCCCATTTTTCCCCCTTCTATTTTCTTGTCTAGTTTTGTTTTTTGGAGGTTTTGTTATTATTGTTGTTTGAGTTTTTGGTAATCAGTGGGTTTCACTAGTGTTGCTTACAGGAGGACAGTTGAGGAATTGTTTGTAGGAACAGAGGGGCCTTATCAGTGGATACTGCACTGAATAAAATGTTATTTTTATGTCATAAATGTCAACCATAAGCTAATGGGTACCCATGAGACCCCTGCCCACTCCACCACAGTGTTGATTAACCCAAGTATGTGTGGATTTCCCAATATGCAATTTATATAGAGATATCTTTGTGTGTACACATACACACATGCATACACACATGCACACACACGTGCACACACACATGTGCATGCATGCACACATGCACACAGTTTGCCCATGACATCACATGTGCCAGATGTCAGACTATGAACGTTGATTTTCTCCTCCTTCCATGTGGGTCTCAGGGTCAGAATTAGGTGTTCGGCTTGGTGACAGTTGCCTTTCTGACCGAGCCTTCTCACTAGTAAAGTGTGCAAATATCTTAATAGCCTTTTGTTTATTTCAAACTTGTGGATCTTAAGAATTACACTAGAGTGCCAGGAGGTGGTGGTCCACACCTTTAATCAAGCTCTTGGGAGGCAGAAGCAGGTGGGATCTCTGTGGTTCAAGGCCAGCCTGGTGTACAGAGTGAGTTCCAAGACAGCCAGGATTGTTTCATAGAGAAACCCTGTCTCGAAACAAAACAAACAAAAAAAAGAAAGAAAGAAAGAAAGAAAGAAAGAAAGAAAGAAAAGAAAAAAGAATTATACCAGATTAACACATTATTGTCTGTGATTTTCTGTTATTAATATTTTTGGTGGTGAACATTTGTCTGATGTTCCTGAGATCAATGTCTTGCTTCTTTCTTATCTGCAGGAAATTGTAAACAATAAGTTTATGACTGCTTTCCCATGTAACAAAGACTAGAAATCTTCCAAGGGTCTGGTTTTATGAAATCTAAAATTATATGTATAGTTTCCAATTTTCTAAATGTTATCCCCAAATAAAATGTTTGTTATCACCCTAAACCTTTTTCTATTTTAATAGAAGCAATGGTAGAGTAATAGCTAAATGTACATTTCTGGTAAATTTAATACACACCCATGCCCACTGCATTTCTTTGACACACTCCACAGGAAAAGGCTCTGAATTAACTCTGACAGTAATTACCATTTTGCTAACATAATGACGCATAACAACCCACTCAGACATGTGCTTCAGATGAGTCAGTGCTGGCTTCTGTTGACCATTTCCTTTGGTCACATCAACCTGAATTTTGAAAAGTCTCTAACTTCCCCAGATCAAAGTACATATCATTTATCATTAAACAATTGAACATTTTTTTCCTATCAGCCTGCTCAGTTGTGTAAACAGAGACTGTACTTTCATTCTCTAGCCACCCAGACCTGAATAATCACACAGAAACTATATTGATTACAACAGTTTGACTAACGCCTCAGGCATATTTCTAACTAACTCTTACATCTTAAATTAACCTATTTCTATTATTCTATGTATTGCCATGTGCCATGGCATTTACCTCATTTTCTACATGTCTTGCTTCCTTGGCAGCTGACTGGTGTTTGCTTGATTCAGCCTACTTTCTCTATATATATCTCTATATGGATTTCCCTCCAGGCTTTACTCTGCTAAACTATTGGCCAAAACAGCTTTATTCATCAACCATTAAACACATATACAGAAGGACATCCCACATCATCTCATCTTTTCTATCTAATTAAAAAGGAATATTTTAACTTTAACATAGTAAAGTTGCATATACAAAACAGTTATCAAGCAAGAATTATAGTTATAATATTTAGTCCCTTTACATTTGGCAAATTAAGGAAAATACTCTATCATCTATCTATCTTTGTGAGTCTAAAGTTTTATATCTAATTTATCTTTTACCATAACTAATGAAAACTATAATTATATAATTTGATGTTTTAACTTTAACATAGTAAAACTGCATATACAAAACAGTTATCAAGCAAGAATTATAGTTATAATATTTAGTCCCTTTACATTTGGCAAATTAAGGAAAATACTGTATCATCTATCTATCTTTGTGAGTCTAAAGTTTTATATATAATTTATCTCTTACCATAACTAATGAAAACTATAATTATATAATTTGATGGAGTCCTCAACTCCATCAAAGACCCCAGAAGGATATAATATTACCTATGTAAACAGAAAGTGCATTGTAAGCAGCTTTCAAAACTCTAGAAATGACGGAGACATCTCACTGCTTGGACAGTCACCCAAAGTTCTTTTGTAACATTGGGGCATCCATCTTCAACCAAAGGCCCATAGTATCTGGAAGACTTTTCAGTGAAGCAGGAAATTTGAAGATCAGTTCTGCCTTGTACTGGCAAAGTTTGTCAGTTGCTTTCTTCTGTGTCCTACAGAATGTCTGGCAGTTTCTTCTGTTAAAGCAGGAACCCTAAAAGACCATTCTGTCTTTTGGAAAGTTAAGCAGTCACTTTTCTGTGGGTCCTGCATGTTCAGTTCATGTAGCGTACCATCAAGCAGTCCAAGCAAGAACAGTTTCTTGCCCAAATGGTTAGCCTTTTACATTGAAGGCAAATTCCATAACAAGTTTCTTCAATTCCCACCAACCTCTCTAAAGTAATTGGTGTTGCCAGAAGCAGACATGTCTCACTGTTGAGAAAAGCCTAAGTTTTAAAAATATTTTAAATGCCATATTCTGTAGGTCTTTGAAAAGTTTGAAGAATATCTATCCATCTGAAATATATCTCTTTACATCTAGAAAACTTAACTAGCACGACTACAAGTTTGACTTTTATAAATGACTATTAATTCATAGTTTTTAATTATATATTACATTTTTAATGAGCTGTATAAACATAATACCTTAAACAAGAGTAGAAATATACATATAGCAAAATTGACCTTAAATTTGTATGAATAAACCAAACTCCATACCAATGAAGTAGTGTTCATTTCTATATCATATTCCCATTTTTTCTTTAGAAAGACCTTGACTGTACCCATTAATCATTTATAATCAAACCCTTTAAATGAAAATAAACATTTATAAACAATATTTGGGAATTTGTAGGTTTTTATACTATTCCTGATGATTGGGGGTGCTGTTAATCAGGTCTTTCATGGGCTATCTTGTGTGGTTGGTCCATTTCAACCAGCAGTCCTAAAACTGTCATGGATGTTGGACCACCTAGGCCATTGCTTCAGGGAGTCTTATTTGGTCAAACCATGTTAGCCAATAAGGAATA
Organism: Microtus ochrogaster; assembly: GCF_000317375.1. Taxonomy (NCBI): domain Eukaryota; kingdom Metazoa; phylum Chordata; class Mammalia; order Rodentia; family Cricetidae; genus Microtus; species Microtus ochrogaster. The sequence continues at coordinate 747,114 of NW_004949118.1, read as the reverse complement.
CACAGCTTTCTAATCTCTGTGGAAACAAAAGCAGAACCTCTTTTCCAAAGTAACGTGTCCTTAGACCTAAATTTTGAAGTCAAGATATCTTTAAAATATATATTGTTGTTTTGGCTTAGCAGCCCATACAATGAAATGTCTTTCTGTAGTTAGCTCATTCTCAGACACACACACACACACAGACTCTTTCTCTTTGTGTATTTTCCGTCTTTACGTGGCTTTCTTTTATTTTCACTCTGTTTCTTTTACTCTATTTTTTAATTTTTGATTTGGGAAACAGGGTTTTATTGTGTATCTTTGGTTGTCCTAGATCTCACTCTGTAAACCAGGCTGTCCTTGAACTCACGGAGACTCACCTGCCTCTGCCTCCCAAGTACTGGGATTAAAGGTGTGCGCCATCACACCCAACTACTCTATTTCTTTTGTTCTTTTCTCTTCCAAGTCTATGTATATTTTTTTTAACACATTGTAAACCATTTAGAGGTTTGTTTGTTTTTTTCTGTCTGAATTTGTCTTTACTGTATATCTCTATCCTTTTTCACCACATGAGTCTTTAGTCTGTTTAGCAATCTGGCTTGGAGTAAAGCTGCAGCTTTTGTGGCTGGCTCTGCCTCATTTCTTACTTTTTTGAGAGTCTAGCTTTATGGCAGAGGTATTGGCAGGAGCCAGATTTGTTGCCACAACTCTGTGGAGTTTCTAGGTTCATGCCACCACCAAGAAGCCTGATGCCAGCTGCTCATAAACACCATTTGAGTACTTGTGGTGACAGAACCTCTTAAAAGAGCTGTGAGGTTTTTACCACTAATGCTGTCAGGAAGCCTCTCTTAAAGGAGCCATGACTCTGCTTGCCTCTAGCAAACAGCCTACCCAAGACAATGCTGCTACCGAGAAGCCATGCTTAACTCTGTTTTTGTTGTTGTTGTTGTTTTGTCTAGAATTCCCTCCCCTCCCCACCTTTTTTTAAAGCTTTCTCAGGCTTTATGTGGAAACATTTGGACACCATTTGTATACAATGACTGCACTTTCATTTCCCAGTCCCCCAGACCTGAATAATCACAAAGAACTGTATTAATTACATCACTGGCCAATGGTTCAGGTATATTTCTAGCTAACTCTTACATCCTAAGTTTACCAATTTCTATTAGTCTGTGCACTGCCACGTGGCTATGGCATTTTCTTCATGTCTTATTTCCTTGGCATCTGACTGGTGTCTGTTTGGCTTAGCCTACTCTCTCTATATATCTATCTCTTCTCGGATTTCCTGCTCGGCTTTCCTATGCTAAGCCATTGGCTGAAACAGCTTTATTCATTAACCAGTAAAAGCAGCACATATACAGGACATCCCACATCACAGTTGGATGGAAGAGAAGATAATATGTAAGAGTATGACATTTTATAGAGAAGCTGCACGGGGTGTTTTCTACTCTTACAGCATCCAGGATGCTGGAGAAATAAGGATGCAGACCATGTTAAGAGGCCTAGGATGCAATTACAGAATTCTCTAAATATCCAGCAATTCTACTGTGAGTCTAATTATTTCTGATGAACCATTTATAAGGTGTTAGTCTTTGCAGAGGTTCACCTACTGGCATGTTTTTCACCCACCTAGAATGTTTATACAGCACAGTATTATCTCCTTTGCTTGTGTTTGCTGGAACTTTCACCTGGGATTTGTGCATAAACTGTGAACTGGTCTGTCGCGATACAGGCTTATAGTCAAACATTGAAGTCATGCCTGTGATTCCTAAGATGGTTGAAACTGAGGGTCTCAATAGTGAAAGAACTGGGTGAATCAGGGTCTTCCTTTTAAACTCCCCTATCCTAATGTGTTCTTTTCAGCCCCCAACTTTTCCCTCAGATATTTCACATCTTGGGTACTTTCTCTCATTTCCCTTTCAAAAATCTGGTTATGTCAGGCACAAGGCAGGGTTACTTTCTAGTGCTGCTTCTGTTTATAGAAGTGAAAATAAGAGGTCTTTGCCAGAGGCCATCACTGGACTGCCCATTTAGTTAACCTATCTAATCCTTAAAAGAAACCCTGTTCGGGTCATACTTTTGTTTTCATTATACCTCTTTTATAGATAAGGAAACTGAATAATTGATGTGATTTATACTTCTCTCCAGATTGCACAGTAGGTACAAGGCAGAAGTAAGATTTGAACATGGATAATCTTGGCATAGGGCCATAATCCAGCTATAGGGTGAACATTTGTAATTTAAAAATCCAAATTCAATATCCAACAAGACACTCAAAATGTTTTGTATTTTGGATTGGGGATACTTAAATAGTAAAGTATATGTAGATTTTTTTCACACACGCGCGCACGTGCACACGCGCACACACACACTTGTGGTTCCACGCATTTGAAATAAGAGGCACTCTACCTGCATTATTTGAACTGCTTCCAAAGCTGAAATCTGCTCCTCTCAAGAACGCTGGGAGTGCAGCTGAGAGGGTTAAAGTTATGATGGCTTACAACATCCATAGCACAGAGAGAGTAGCTATTGTTTTTATTATGAAAGTAAAAATGATCAATGATTACTTATGCATTCCCCTGAGGAGGTATGTCAAGAATATAAAGATGTGGGACAATTTCATCACTCCTAGGGGCAGATCACACGTACAGATGACACATTATCATGAAATATTTTGCAGGAACACTAGAGTTTCACCTTGATAAATTTGCTTTATAACAGATGATAACAATGAAGTCAAGAGCACTCCGTTTCACATTCCAAGGCCACCCCGCTCATTACTAACTGGAATCAGACCCTTCTGCCATGCTACTGAATATATCCCATGTCAAGTCAGTAAGTCAGTAGTGGTCACATTGAATAGTGTAGTACAAACTTCTGTGTCATCTTTGACAGCCTCTGTGCCTGTCATAAAATGTAGATTTCTGAAGATTATTTTGAAAATGATTTTTTTAATCTATAGCACACTCAGGCAAGAGCAACAAAATTTGTGCTTTTGCTGATATCGAGCAGAGCTGGATGGTAGGGTTAGACAGCCTTTGACTTGTCTTATGACTGTGCTGACTAACTCCCACCAAATCGTGATTCACCTCTTCATCCAAGTCACTGGGGGTCATTTTAAGGATAAGATTTATTTATTCACTTTTTTTTTGACAGAGTCTAACTCAGCATCCCAGCGGAAGTCCCTGTGTGGCTCAGAGTGGTTTTACACTCACAGCTATTCTCCTGCGTGAGCCTTCTGAGGGCTGAGATGACATACATGTAGCCCACATGTAGTCCCATACCTTCCAATATATTTAAATTTATTTTAAAATATATTTTATGGTTTATTCTAAAATTTGGACACAATTTCACAAAGGAGCATCTTTTTATCTCCATAATCAGAGAAGAAACTTTGAGTGTCCTTCTGGGCTGAGGCAGGACAGTGAGCAAGGAGGTCCCTTGAGCTCATGGAATGGACTTTCTGGTAGAGGAGCAAGCAAATGAACAGCCGTGTGAACAGTGACACACAGTATAGTTGGAGAATATTTAGCGGGGCAAGGGCTAGAGAGTGGTGAGAGAAGGAACGGACTCTTCTGAACTGGTGAAGGGAGGGATGTATCCAGGCCTTTCTGAGGAGGCGGCAGCCAGATGTGCACCCAAAGGATGCCCTAAGTTATAACCTCAACTAAAATAACATTCATAGCAAAATCGCACAAATTTAAGTATTGAAAACAGTTCATTGAAATGATGACCTACCCTAAGACCTAGAAAAATAACTAGCCTTGAAATAAAGACTTCTTTAAGTAGACTGACAAATTTGTTTATGTACAAGTGAGGTGTTAAAACAGTTTATTAAAGGGCTCAAAGCCACAGCTGATGTAGAAGCCTAAGGCATTCAGCTGTCCTTTTCCACACCTCCTCTCCAGCCCAGCTCTCGAAACATGGGTGGTTGTTGGCAGGTAAGTAAGTGTGAGTCCCTCTGTGCTCCGGGGGCTTCCAGTGATGTCACTGTTCCTTCTGCAGTGTGACGTGGGGACAGAAAACTGGCAGCGTGTGAACACAGAACTCCCAGTGAAGTCACCTCGCTTCGCTGTGTTCGACTTGGTGGAGGGGAAATCTTACCGTTTCCGCGTCCGCTGTTCAAACTCAGCAGGAGTCGGTGAACCCTCAGAGGCAACAGAAGTGACCATCGTAGGGGACAAACTTGGTAAGTCTGGGATCAGACTGAGCGACTGTGACGTTGTGGAGAGAAAATTCCAAACCAAGAATAAAATAGTGTTGTTTTGCTTATGCAAAGTAAACTTCATGAATGTGACAGCTAATATAGTCTTCAGTGTCCATAGGTTTTTCATTTACTGTTATGCTTCCTAAATAACATTTTGAACAGAATGCATTATAAAACAAAGCAAATGTATGTTTAACATGACATGTAAACATTTGTGCGTGTGTGCTTGCACGTATGCAATGGGAAAGAAGTATGCTAAACTACCTTGAGTCTGATGACCATTTTCTCTTTTACATAGATATCCCCAAGCCCCCTGGAAAAATCATCCCAAGTAGAAATACGGATACCTCAGTGGTGGTCTCTTGGGAGGAGTCCAAAGATGCCAAAGAACTAGTTGGTTACTACATCGAGTCTAGTGTGGTTGGCTCTGGCAAATGGGAGCCCTGCAACAACAACCCTGTGAAGGGCTCACGGTAATGTGCGTGCGTGCGTGCGTGCGTGTGCGTGTGTGTGTGTGTGTGTGTGTGTACGTGCTCCAGAATTACTATAAGCTATACGCAGTACACATAGCCAGTGGAGGAATAACGCACATGGGCTTAGAGAGATGACCAAGCAGTCAGAAGTGTATACTGCTCTTGCAGAGGAGCCAAGTTCAGTTCCTAGCACCCATGTTGGATGGCTCACAGTCACTGATAACTCCAATTCCAGGGGTCTGATAGTTTCTCCTGGCCTCACCTCCATATGCAGGCACATTCTCTCCCATCACCCACATGTATAGATATAGTTAAAAAATCTTTTTAAGAACACGAATACACATTTACTTTAAATAGCCAAATGAATTTAAAGCTGAGCATGTCTAATGCAATACATTTGGAAACAAAGACTTGTAATGCTAAATACTTAAAAGAAACACAGAATATCATTCAGAAGTTCATTTTATGTTCTGTTCTGATTCTTTCTATTTGGACTATCTTTTCCCATTGTTCCTCTCTGAACTTTCACATGCAAGACCTAACAGGTTCTAAAAAAACATAATATTTTTAAAAGAACAGAATACTAGCACTTCCCAAGTTCTGCACATCACCAAAATCAAACCCAGGACCAGGTAGAGGGAAAGCGCCATCAAAACAAGGGCACCCTGATAGTTTTTCTTTTCTCTCTGTCTGTTTTCAGTGTGGGGAGAGTAGTTTGTCTTGCTTTTAATTATTTTCTCAGCCAGTTGAGCCTGCTTTATTTAGGGCCAACTTGAGATGTGGTCCCTAGGAAGAGTCTGATGGGCTTGTTGGCAGCTTCCATCTTAGCCCTTTCCAAAGGCTGCACACTCCCAGAGGATCTGGTTCCCAGTGGAACCGGACCCCAAGAGGCTGGAGACCAGCAGATAAAGGAAGACAGCAGCGTGCTCCGCACGACATTCATTTCTTTCACTCAAACAGCCGTGTAGTCCATCTTTATCTCGGGGCAGTCAGGAGCCAGTGAAGGGCAGACACTGTTGTTAGTCGTCTTCATACCCGTGATAACTATTCATGTCTTCACCCCTAAGGTGTCCAATAATATTCACCCAACCAAGTAGACGCTAGACTGAAAAGTACGGCTCGCTTTATCAACTGCTCAACCAGTGAGTGGATAGTCTTAGCAGACCCGTTATTTCCTGGGTTACAATCTTCAAGGCTGACTTAATGTTACGTTGATTCATGAAATGCTACATACAGCTGTCACAGCCGTTAAGGAGGATGGTGGTTTTAAATGGGAGAAACCATGGATTTGTATTGTATTGTTGGATCTTGATATCCAAGAGGTAATTCTGGGAACTATTTTTCACTTTATTTCAGATTCCAGTGTAATTTCTCATGTGACAATGCCTTCCCTGGTTAGGTGTCTGTGACAGGATTTATCAGTACCTTACATTTTAAGTATATACCTGAAATAACTACTCATGGTACTGTCAACACACCTATTATCCACTATGTGCTTCTTTTGTTCAGACCTAGTACTGTATTTTAAAGACTAGATAGCTCACCTTCATGCAGAATCAGTATGTGGTAGGTAGTATTATTGTTCCCTGTTGAACATTTTCTGATGAACATTCAAGGTAAGTCAAGACTCCTAATTTTTTTTTGACAGAGTGAATTTTAAAAATTGCTCAAACTGCCTTCTTATCTAAGGTGCATGTGTTACCTGAAGGTCTCATTTTTGAAAATGAATCTTTCATAAAGCCGGGCCATTCAGTTAAGCTGCTGGTCATTTTGCCTCACCCTCCTCGGAAAGGCTCTGAAAGCTCTCTCCTCTTTAGATTTACTTGCCATGGATTGGCCACGGGTCAGAGCTACATCTTCCGGGTCAGAGCAGTGAACGCAGCTGGACTTAGTGAATATTCCCAGGATTCGGAAGCTATCGAAGTCAAAGCTGCTATCGGTAAGCTCCTTCTTTGTAATTTGGCCGAAGGGAAGAATGGGTTTTCCCGTTCTCCATCATGTCCGTAAATGGTTTGAAGTTCCTAGTTCCACTCCATGATCCCGCAGTTAAACAGTCACTTTCTCTTGGCTCCAGTTGGCAGCGACCCTTCCATAGCTGGTGTGTTACAGATTTCATCACTTACCAGTGTCTGTGCATCTGCAGTGTTTCGTCAGACATTCCCCACCGTAGGAAACTTGATTCTAACTTCATTCCATCCCGGGACCTGGCAGGCCATCCCGCTTCCATGAAGGGGTACATCACCATAACTCTGCCATCTTGTACTTAAAAGCCATTTCGTCCGCAGCAGAGCTCGGCTTCTTTTTCATAACAGGACATTACCATGCTTCTTATAAAGCCTCTAAAACTCATGCAAGACAAATGTGGTTGCTTAATCATGTCTCATCTGTTTGCAAAATAACAGAGTAACATAATTAATAAGGCAATTATATGTATCTATGTGTTATACCTCCCAATCTTGGATAGAGTGGGGAAGAGACCCAGCTAATCCAGAAAAAAAAAAAGAAAATAAAATCTGTAATATGCTAACATATTAATAGAAATATTTGACTGACTATGTAACTCAGTACTAGAGCACACAGTTATGGTGTATAAAGCCCTAGTACCACTGTGAAAAGATGAGACAGGTGCAATGATGCATATCTATAACCATAGCAACTGGGGAAGCCGAAGCAGGAAGACTAAGAATTCAAGGTCAGCCTGGGTTACATACCAAGACCCTGTCTCAAAATTCAAAGCAATAGGGCAACAACCAGCACAACTATATTTAACATTAGTTTTCTTCTTTGACATTATTTTAAGTAGACAGTAGTAGACATGTTCTTTTGGGAGTTGGGAGGTACAGTTCGTTACTGTTGCACTAACAGTCATGATTCTGCTATACAGCTAGGATCTTTAATATTGTGTCTTGTGAACTTTGTGGTCCTTTCTCTATTATGTTAACTATTAGAGCATACATTTCTCAAGAATTGCTTTTCCCTGTATAAACTAAACCCTTTGGGTTGGTTCCACAAGAAGAAATGGTTCCTGTTTTGTCTGTGGTTTGGTTTTGTTCTTGTTTCTTTTTTTTTTTCAAAATATGGAGACGTTGAAATGTTCCCTGGTGTAAATTCTGCTAAACCAAGATTGTTTTCCGCTCTGCTTGTAGTCCTAATGCTTCTGTTTGTTCTGTGATCCAAGAGTAACACGTACGGGGTCTGGCTCACGTCGTCGTTTCTGTTGTTGTCTGGTGACTGTAGGGGGAGGAGTGTCTCCAGATGTGTGGCTTCAACTGAGGGATGCACCTGCTGGACTAACAGACTTCAGGGGGGGCGTGAATGGAGCCTCCCCAGCAACCTCTCAAAAAGATGCTTTGCTCAGTAGCAAACCTAACAAACCTTCAGCACCCAGTAGCCCTTCCTGCCGGGGCCAGGCGGAAGTGAGTACAGTAAGTGAATCAGTTCAGGAGGAGCTCAGCCCGCCATCACAGAAGGCAGCTCCCAAGGAGCAAAGTAAACCTGAGCCCCCGCAAAAGAAGAAGGACCCAGTAGGTGAGAACTGCCAAGTCCAGCTCTTCATCTGTCTCCATCAGTGTCCTCACCTCTCATTGTCCAGATCATATGCTTCATCCGTGTTCGGTCCTCATTTGTTGGTTCTGAATTTATGTTTCTATTCAGCATGCTTTCATCTAATACACTGTCAAAGTCACTAGCAAATGTGGGATTGGCTTTTATGCACTATCTCTTCTTCTCAGCCATGACAAAATGTTTACCGGCCTTTTTGAATGAGGGGACATTAGTCAGGGAGATACCCTAGGTCCTAGACATGAGGGTAGGAAGGACTTGATGATTACCCCGTCTGTATGAAGCTGATTGGTCTTGACATGAGCTCTGACATGTTCATGCTCAGAAGATGTAGAGGAAAACATTTCATAATGAAGTGACAGAGTTATTAACTTCCATTGTTCAACTCAGGCTTTTAAGTGATCATTTGTACTTCATTCAGATCACTAGTTCTTGGCAGCTCCAAAACGTTCAGAATGGTATTATAGCCATAGAGAACTATGTTCCGTGAGGCATGATACTTCCTCCCAGAAGGGGCTCCTGGAAGATGGCTTAGTAGAAAGCTAAATGTGAGTGGCTGGTGCTATGGGTTACATGTGTGTTCTAGGAGACAATGTGTTACATAAAGTGTGGATATATTTTAGGTGCCTCTCATCTATTCCCCATCTCTAACCCACTCAGCTCTCATAACTCCTCTACTTTTTTGCTTTGAACCCTTATTTATCCCATTAACTAAGAAGAAATGTAATAGTCACTTTAGGGTCCATCCTTATAAGTGATCTGAGAGAGAAAAGGAATAGACAGACAGACAGATAGACAACTTTATTCTCAAGGTTTTCTTTATTCTAAAAGTTGTTTTGAATAGGAATGTAATCATTTAGATTCCTTGCTATCACTGTATCTTTCTGTCTTCATTGAAAAGTATCATTTCAGTGGTCAAATGTAAAGGGAACCAGCAAAGCCATGTAAATGGACACAAGGAGTTTTGAAATATCCTTCAGATATTTTTCTAGCTAGGCACTAACAATGCAATGATCGCTACATAGTATCTTGTGCTATGTGAAACATTTTCCCACCAGGAACCTAAAATCACAGGAGTGATTTTAAAACATTGTGATAAATATGTATCTACCAAGAAGAAGCCACAGGACAGATTGTGCCTTGTGCTAGAGAATGTTTTTAAAAATGCATTTAACTGAGATGTAGGATATTTTCCTGACTGGAGTGTACACAAAGCCTCGGGATAAGTGCACATGAATACGAAACCATCGGAACTGTATGGAGATGCCAAATAAACAAACAGAGACAGAAACCAAGTTACGTACACATTCTGTTGTCATCAGAGATCAAATAAAAACAAAACCATCTTGAGGAAAATATTTCTTCCTGTGGGAAAAAGACCATTTTTTGAGGACATAGCATTTTGCCAGACTTGTTTTTTAAAACTCAATTCAGTGATTTCAGTACACTTTCTCAATGTCTATGTTTTTTCTCATACACCAAGTCAGGTGCCACGTTTCAGCTCAATCTCACATTTTCATTGTATACTACAACCAGAGCCCTCATGCTGGCACACCAGGTAGGCATGGCGAATGTATCCAGAATCGTAAGTGCATTTTCCTCTTACAAGCTGTTTATATCACAACAGCGGCACCATCTCCACCCTATGACATCACTTGTCTTGAAAGTTTCCGGGACTCAATGGTTCTTGGATGGAAGCAACCAGATACAACTGGAGGGGCAGAGATTACGGGCTACTATGTGAACTACCGTGAGGTAATCGGTGGGGTGCCAGGAAAGTGGAGAGAAGCCAACATCAAGGCCGTCAGTGATGCAGCATACAAGGTAAGCAAGCCTGTGTCTGTGGTGGGCTGCATCCTGCAAATGAGATGGTGCTTGCGTGTACACACCCAGGACCTGCTAAAGGGTCTGTGTCATTCTGCCAGTGTTCATTGTCAACACTGGTGTGACTTTGTGAAAAATATCCCTTGGTAGATAAGATTAGTATGGCTAGCTAAGCAGGGTAAGCATGATTTTTTTTTTTAGAATATTTACTTCAAAATGTGCATTTATTACGAAAACTGGTATTTTCTTTCAAAACTTATAAATCATCAGTGATCATTTCACGAGCTTCAGACATTGCTAGATCCTCTAACTCTGGATTTTTTTTTCAATTTTCACAGTTAAACTCATGATGACGTGGCCAGCTTACTTGACCCTCCTCCTATAATGTGGCTGTGATGGCCAGAAAGGGGAACAGATATTCTCCTGTTGGGGAGCCCTCTACTACACTACCTGCCACAGATCCCAGTGGCTCTCTCTGTCGGCACAGCTTTGGTAGAGCATCACCTGCTGGGCCCAGTTACCAGCTCCCCAGCACTCACAGACACCCACACAGTCAAAGTCCTGAACAAGGCCACAGCAGGCCAGGAAATAGTCCACCTGGAAGTCAGTGCCACACTCTAGCTAATATTTGAAATTTATGAAATGTCGCACACAGACCAGGATGCTGACACAAAGTATTCTATTTGTTTTCTGTCACGAGTTTTCCTCATGTGGCCCAGGCTAACCTCGGACTTACAATCCTACTCCTCACCCTCCAAAGCACCAGTACTATAGGCATGCATCACCCTGCCCTGCTGCAAACTGTATCCTTGAATTCTCCGTTTCTATGTACAGCTTTTTTAAAATTACATATGGTATTCCACCATGTGACTTTACCATAATATGCCTTCCATTCCTCATTGATTGCCATGTAGGCCATTTATTTATTTTTTGACTACATCACACAATATACAATGAACATACCTGATAGTACATATACGCAATGATTTCTCTAGGCCATTACCAAAGTAGAGCTGTTGAGTCCGTGGCTCTGTTTTTCTTCCACTTTTTCTCTGTACTGCTTCCTAAAGTGTGTAGTTCCCGCTCTGCATCCTTGCCCACATTTTGCTGTTCAGACATCCTCAGTTTTGATCATCAGAGTGTCAAATGTGTTTAAATGTCTTTTCCTGTCTATAGGCTTCATTTTTATTTCCTCTTTCATAGCATGCCTGCTCGTAGTTTTGCCCATTTTTCTCATGGCTTTCTTACTGAACTGCAGCAACCTTTAGTGCTGTAAACATGGTCAGTGATCTTGTGCCCTTTTGAGGAAAGGCCTCCTTTGTGCCAGGATCACAGAGTTTCTGCACTTGAAGATGTTCTGGACCGGTTGTTCTCATCCTGTGGGTCACAGCCCCTTTGAGGTCAAACTAACCTTTTACAGGGGTTCTAAGACCATCTGAAAATGCAGATACTTAGATGATGATTCACAACAATGGCTGGTGTTTACACGGCATGTAACTTTTCATTGTTTAATTTTCAATCTTTCTGTAATACTTTTTATGCATCCCTTGGAAATAGCCCAACATTAAGTCACGTGGCATAGGCTGACAATCCTAGCACTCTGCAAGTAAGGTAAGAATTTAAGACCAGCCTGGGCTCTAATGAGACTCTGTAAAAGAAGAAAAAAAAAAGCATAGTTCAAGCTGGGGCAGTGGTGGTGCACACCTTAAATCCCAACACTTGGGAGGCAAAGGCAGACAGATCTCTGTGAGTTTGAGGCCAGCCTGGTCTATAAGAATTAGTTCTAGGACAGGCTCCAAAACTACAGAGAAACCCTGTCTCAAAAAAAAAAGCAAAAAAACCCACAAAAAAACAAACAAAAAAATAAAACCAAAGTATAGTTCCATTTGTCTGACAGTTTATATTTTATGTCGTGTAGTAATATTAACCTTATTTTAACCTAATCACCTAATTTTGTACTTTCTACTGGGTCTTTCTGTCATGTACATTTTTCTGTTCTTTATTGACTACTTTTGGATATTTAAAACGTTTGTATAGATTTGTTAATTTTGTGTGTACCTACCTATCTAGAGGTCAGAGAACACTCACATCTTGTGGTGCTGGGGATTGAACTCATGGTGTCAGGCTTGGCAGTGTCTTTATGCACTGAGGTCTTGTACTGGCTCTGGGCATAGTTTAAACATTGTTACATCTCCTCCTACTCTGGCTTGAAAGATAGATCCTGTGATTTGGGGTCTATCTTTCTAATTATATCATAGGTCCTGGGATTTCAGATCTATCTTTGCAAATATATCATAGATCCTGTTGATTTCTCATGGGTAGCTGAATAAATTTAGAATTCATTGTTATTCTCTTTGTTTTACCCTCATCTCAGAAACATAAAACCTCAAAGTATGTCATTTACCCTCTTCCTGGTTTGTATGCTACTATATTTTATTGACTTGTGATTTTTAATATTATTAATTACCTGGGCCTTTGGTTTGTTTCTGCTTTGTCTTGTTGTTTGTTGTTGTTGTCTTTTGAGACAGGGCCCTGGCAGTCCTGGAACTAGCTGTCTTGCCCAGGAAGGCCTCAAACTCATAGAGATCCACCTATGTCTGCCTCCCAAGTGCTGAGAGATTAAAGTTGTCCAACACCACTCCTGGTACAATTACTGTTTTTTAAATTTTATTTTTATTTGTGTGTATGTGTGTATATCTGCTTGTCTGAATAGGCACTATGTGCGTGCCGGTACCCTTAGAGGCCAAGAGAGGGCATCAGATTCCCTGGAACTAAGGTTGCGGGAGAGTGTTCCTTAGGCTACACGCAGGAATGTGATTATAAAAGGGTGTGGCTTACTAGGGTCACCTTAGGATATATCCAACATGTAGAGTAAATAGGTTAAATGTTAAGCACATGGAATAAAACTAGATCACCATACGGTATGTTTGTGACAGAGAGTTAAATAAATAAAATGTTGAACAATTGCTTGTGATGTTATCAATGTTATAGATTGACAACTTGAAGGAAAACACAGTGTACCAGTTCCAAGTGTCAGCCATGAACATCGCAGGGCTGGGGGCCCCCTCTGCAGTGAGTGAGTGCTTCAGGTGTGAAGAATGGACCATCGCTGTCCCAGGTAAAGTGCAAACCGTCCCTTTCCTCCAGCAAAAAAAAAAAAAAAAAAAAAAGTGGGATTTAACTAAAGTACTACCTAGATGACGTTTAAGAGACGAGAATATGCTTGCTATACTTACCTAAAATATTTTATGATTGCATTAAATAATAGGTAAATGATAGCTAGCAATGTAAACTTGAAAATCAATTCCTCCTGCTACTCTTTCAACTAAATCCCATAGCTGCCGTTGCTCAGCCTCTGTTTGGAGGACTGGCAGAACCACAGTTTGAGTGCCAAGTGAACATTGGAAGGACTTCCAAACTTTTCCTTTGTCTCTTAAAGGCCTCTTGAAAGAATCAGTTCATATCCCACAGCAGATTTATTATTATTTATTTATTATTTATTATTAGAACCACTTCCTGCCTCCTTCACACCTGTGTTGCTTTGAAGCGCTCATCTATCAACACCAGCTCTCCTTCTGGAGACCCAACCAAGATGGTGGCTTCTCCCTGTTGTCTGTCCTCCTCCCTTGTCGTAGTTCTTCATTAAGTTCTACATCGACTTATCACGTCTACCTAGGATGTGTACCTGCCCCTCTCTGCTTGCCTCTCTCCTAAGCTCTAGTATCTCTATGTTCACACACCATCCTCTTCCCTCAGCAGTCTGGGAATCTGGTCTGCTGTAGAGGTTATCGTGGAGGTGGTTGTGTACATGAGGAAGAAAAAAAGAAGCAGAAAAACTTACTCATGTTTACATCTCATATAGTGCCATAAAACCAAACACATACAAATACCAACTACAAACAGACTTCCTAAGTATTAAGGTCCCAACTAGCAATATGCATATTGTAAGTGATCTAATTTTGCTTCTGATTTTGGCATTGATTTCCAAAACCTAAATATTCTGAATGACACAGGACTCCTGGCTTTAATCATCAACATATCTAATCATTGGCATGATATAATCATAGATTTTTGTAAACACTCCAGACCACATGAAGACACCCTGTGTGGACAGCCACCTTGCCTACTCCACTTACTCTGCCACTCCTTCCTCTGTCCGAACCCTGTGTCCAGAAGAACCCAGCTCCCAAATAACTGAGATATTACTAATTATAAATACTTGGTCGATAGCTTAGTCTTGTTACTAGCTAGTCCTTACAACTTAACCCATTTCTATTGATTTATGTTCTGCTGTGTGGCTCATGGCTTGTTACTTCGTTTCCTACATGTCCTGCTCCCTCAGAGTCTGGCTGGTGACTCTGCCTCCTTCCCAGAGTCTTCTTAGTCTGGCTTTCTTATTAAACCAATGAGTGCAACATATTTTCACAGTGCACAAAAAGCTTATTCTACAGCATCTCTCCCTTTTGTATAATTAAAAAGGAATGTTTTAACTTTAGCATAGTAAAATTATACAGAGCAAAAGAGTCATGAGGTAAGAATTACAGCTATACTACCTCACAGTCATGAAAAGTCTCAGGGTTTTCTGTATGTCTTTGAAGTGTTTGAAGACTATTTATCTAAGTATATGTTTAACCTTGAAAACATACCTAATATGACTACAAATTCGATTATCTTTATAATCAAAGACCATATTTTTATCTATATTCTGCCACATGGTTTGATACCTTATCACAGTTGACATCAGGTCACTGTGAGTCACTTCAGGTGGTTTTGATTGACTGTCTAGACAGAAGTTGTTATTTGAAGAGCAGACACACAGATACAGGTGGTGACGTCATAGTTCAGACTCTTTAGAAATACAGCCGTGTACACACAGCATACATCATAGTGTCTTTTCTTCAGAGTGCTATTAATTCCCTTGCCTTCTGCGGACTGTCGGCTAACTGCCCTAAGTGTGATTGAAATCAGCGATGACTTGTCCACCCAAGAACAGCCCGAGAGATGCTTGATCCAGCTCCAAAGGGCATCTGGGCATGCCCTTGACTACCTGTGCCATAAGTAGTTGCAGAGCATAAGTAGTTGCTGTGGGAACTTGCAGTGGTCCCATCATGCGTCTTTCAGGAGACGGAGAGACTGCTGTAGAGAACAGCAGCAGGAGAGTCAGCCGAGAGACCCTGGATGTGGGTGTGAATGTACGCATAGTGAGTCTCCTCGGGCACACTGACTTCTGCTGCTCTCTCTCCCTACCTCAGGACCACCACACAGCCTGAAGCTCAGCGAAGTCAGGAAGAGCTCCCTGGTTCTCCAGTGGGAGCCTCCAGTCTACTCAGGGCGGACTCCAGTCACTGGTTACTTTGTGGACCTGAAGGAAGCCAGTGCCAAGGATGAGCAGTGGCGAGGTCTCAATGAGGCAGCCATTGGGAACAAGTATCTGAGGGTGAGAGGGTGCCCTGGGATCTACAGCATGCCTTTTCCCTCTAAAGAGGAAAGCTACTAACACTAAGCTAACACAGTCAGAGTCAGGTTCATATATCAGGCTCCTGGTAAGATTCCATCCACTTGGCAGCATTAAGGCTGGGGAATTTTTTGATGCTTGAAATTGTTTGGTGACATTTCACCTGAATTCCTTAATCTGGCTTTGGAAGGCAGCCACCAGCTCCTCCTCCCTCTACTTTCCCTCTTTGCTCCGACATACCCCTCTCACAGTTTTTGTTCTGCCCAATCTTAAAACGTTACTGCTCATTGCTGTCCCCCAAAGGTGACCCTCATTCCTCCTCTAGTCGTTTCTGACAGTGCCCTTTCCCTGGAGGGTGCCCTTTTTCAGAGTTCACACTGGTACTGCTGTAACCACAGGTTGGCTGGAGTCATGCCCTGTCTCACCCTGCTTACCCGGGCGTGCCTGTGCTCGCAGGAGCTCTCGGAGCTCCTTGGAATGGGTTCACTCAACTCTTGACCTCCAGTTTCCCTGAGTGTGCTCACTGAACCTGTGCCTGCCCAACACAGACGCTGCTCGGAAGCAACAGGTTCTCGCACGTGTGCAGGCTGGGAGCTGCGAAGGAGTGTTTTCCCCTGGGCTAGGCACAGATGAGTGCCCAAAGACCCTAAATCCATAGTGGGCAACGATTATGATTCCATAGTTTATAGCTTAATTAGTGGGACTGTACCACAGCCACTCAGAATTTCCATACCGCATTCCTACGAAGCAGTTCATAACTGTATTGATAATTAGAGCAGTGAGACAGGAATGGACGGAAGGAGACAATATATTCCTGGTAAGATAATGGGAAAGAAAAGAAATCTAAGAGTGTGCGTGCATAGATTGAGTTAGTCATGCTCTTGTCTTTGTGCCAGAGTGACGGAAGAGCACAGGTGTACTGTCTCGTCGCTGACTCTGGAATGTCAGTCTCTTCCTTGTGTTACAGAAGCCCAGCTTACAGCCACTCAATACCCATGCAGCAGGTGTACTCGGGACAGGCACCTGGTGACCGCTCTGTTCCTGTTCTGTTCTCAGTGTAGAATTTGGAATACATTGCATTCTGTGCACTCCCTAGTTTAAGTTCATTTACAGACTGAACTTACTTCAGTTTTGAAATTATTTTTGAAAATTCAGTATCTCAGCTAGGTGTGGTGGCAAACCTGTAATCCTAGCAAGAAAACCAGGAGTTCAAGGTCAGCCTCTACTAAGTTCCAGGCCAGCCTGGTCTACACGAGACCTTGTTTCATAAACAAAACCAGAAAGCAAAATTCATTAGTCCCAGTGAGAGTTATCACTGTGAGATCACATTCTGCTGCCATCAGAACCCAGCCCAGCAGTTAGATTTAAAATCTAACAGTCAGAGCATAGCACATTCCGAGTCAAAAAGCTTTGTTGTTTGACTACATGTTCCCCAGCACTGTTTGGTTTAAATCAAATTTTGAATATTGGCCTTACCACAGCATTATGGGAGGAATTACACCTAAATTCCTTCCTAAAACAACACTTTTTTAAAATTTTATTGATTTTCACTGAACTCTACATTTTTCTCTGCTCCCCTTTCTACCTTTCCCCTCCCACTTCAACCCTCTCCCAAGGTCCCCATGCTCCCAATTTACTCAGGAGAGCTTGTCTTTTTCTACTTCCCATGTAGATTAGATCCATGTATGTCTCTCTTAGGGCCCTCATTGTTGTCTAGGTTCTCTGGGATTGTGGTTTGTAGGCCGGTTTTGTTTGCTTTATATTTAAAAACCACTTATGGTTGAGTACATGTGATAATTGTCTTTCTGGGTCTGGGTTACCTCACTCAAAATGATATAAAACAACTCTTTTAAATTATATGTTTTAAAAATAAAAAAGAATTTTGATAACGTCAACAGCATTGTTAATAGTAGGAACAGTAACAACACAGAGCGCAAACAATTCACAAATTTATGAGACATGTTCTCAGCAACCATCCTGATTATTTAAACCTGAGAGGGCTAGAGGACCTCTCTGCCATGCGGAGCACCCAGGTTCAGTTCTGGGCATTCACATGGCCACTCATCACCATGTGTAACTTCAGATTCCGGGGCCCTGATGCCCTCATCTTCTGGCCTTCACAGGCAAGCATGGCGTGCACAAACATACCAGCAGGCAGAATACTCATACACATAAAAACTTAGGAACTAACAAACAAAAAACCCTTGGGCGTAAGGCTGATGCTTGCCGAGCCCAGCAAGAAAAGGCACTCGCTGCCAGGCCTGGCTAGCCGAGTTCAGTCCTCAGACCCCGTGTGGAAGGAGAGAGCCAACTCTCACAGGTCGCCCTCTGACTTCTGCATGTGTGCTGTGGTGTGGCCGGTATCCCTCTCCACTGCTTATAGACAACAGTAATAAATCATTTTAAAAATCAAGGATGTAAGCCGGGCGGTGGTGGCGCACGCCTTTAATCCCAGCACTCGGGAGGCAGAGGCAGGCGGATCTCTGTGAGTTCGAGACCAGCCTGGTCTACAAGAGCTAGTTCCAGGACAGGCTCCAAAACCACAGAGAAACCCTGTCTCGAAAAAACAAAAAAAACAAAAAAAAAATCAAGGATGTAGAATATTTTTAATTATTTCTGTTAGCATGCAAAGCAGTGGGTTTCACTGTAACACTTTTAAACACATATATCATTATCCTTTTCCCCAGGCTCCTCCCAGCTTCCATTGCTTTCTCCCCCATGCCCTATTGCTGCCTCTTTCCCCTTCCTGTATATATCATTTTTATATCCCATAAGCTCCATTAACCTCTGGTCTTCTCCTTTCTCCTTCACGTTAGGCCTTTTCCTTTCTCTTTCTATGTCCTCCATATGTAAGCATTTACATTTGTGTTCCATGTATGAGAAGAAGCAAAGTCTTTGTCTTTCTGAGACTTGCGTATTTCACTTAGCACCCAGATGTCCAGTTCCACCCATTTCTCTTTTTTTTTTTCAAGACAGGGTTTCTCTGTACCTTTGAAGCCTTTCCTGGAATTAGCTCTTGTAGACCAGGCTGGCCTCGAACTCACAGAGATACACCTGCCTCTGCCTCCCAAGTGCTGGGATTAAAGGCGTGCGCCACCACAGCCCGGTTTATAATTTCATTCACAGCTAAATAAAATTCCATTGTATATCAAATTTCCTTCATCAATTCAACTGTTGATGGACATATGGGCTGGTTCTCTAAGAGGGTATAGAATTTTAATACACTTAGATTATTCACAAGTTTTTAAATTCACCATTATATTAGTCTCCTATTTAGTGAGAAATAGGCATTACATTTACAGGGACAATGTTCATTTATGATTTAGTCCTGTAGTATACTTTTCAATTTTATTTTTATTTTATTTTATGTGAATGAGTGTTCTGACTGCTTGTATGTCTGTGTACCGTGTGTGTGCCTAGTGCTCACAGAGGGCAGAAGAGTGTGAGATCCCCTGGAACAGGAGTTACAGACCCCTGAGAGCCGCTATGTGGCTGTTTGGAATTGAAGTGGGGTCCTCTGGAAGAGCAGCCGGTGGTCTGAGCCATCTCTCCAGCTTCTGTAATGAACTTTTGGGCAAATACAAAATGTCTTTTTGCCAAGGGAATCACTGCGGGGTGTGTAACATAAATGCTATTTTGAACACTCTGTAGTTTATCTTTTGGATCAAAGAATAAAGCAGCTAATTCATCCAAAGCATGCATGCATTTCGGGAGCATGGAACATGTTTCTGATTTGGGAGAGACTATGAGAATGACAGGGCTGGGAGGGTTTTAGCAACTCATCCTCTGACAGCTGGTCCACGGAGAGGCGAGACCAAAGTCAGAGCCGCCTGGATGGCAGAGGCAGCCCTGGAGCACAAGCCTTGTTTCCTTGATGAGGGATTGACACCTACTGAGGAAGAGCACACCTGCTCTTGTGACATCAGACACTCATTACTCCAAACCTGCTGATTCCAGGTGCAAGGCCTCCAAGAGGGTGTCAGCTACGTGTTCCGCGTCCGCGCCATCAACCAGGCGGGTGTTGGGAAGCCTTCTGATCTTGCTGGCCCGGTTGTGGCAGAAACACGTCCAGGTGGGTCCTTACATTTCCATTAATATTCCTCCCCAGCTTAGGGTGTCACTCAGCAGTGGAACATTTAACGGTCATGCACAGGAGCCAGAGTTTAATCCAAATACCAAAGAGGAAAAAAGATGTGCTCTTCCAGAGGACCCCAGTTCGAGTCCAGGATCCACATAGCAGCTCTCAGCTGTCTGTAACTCCTGTTCCAGGGGATCTGACACACTCTTCTGCCCTCCTTGGGCACTAGGTACACACATGGTGCACAGACATACACACAGTCAGACACTCATTCACATAAAATAAAATTAAAAAGTAAAAGTATATTATAGGACTAAAACATAAATGAACATTGTCCTTATAAATTTAATCCTATTTCTCACTCTCAGACAACAGTGGATGCCATCTAAGTAGTTGGAACCTATACCCTTAGCATGTGCCAATCACGTATTCCTTTACAGGAGCCTCAGAGTAGGATGATCTGGGTTTGAAGTAGTCTAGGAGCTCCCGTGGCTAGCTAGCATCTAACCACAAGGTATTCTTCCTGGACCAATTCTAAGCAAGCACCCCCAGGAGACTGTTCCTATTATGACCTGGCCTTTAGCCCTGATAAGGTATTTTCCAGTCACAGAGGAAGCTGCAATAGCAGGGAGTGGGCATGCCCTTACACAGGTGGAGACTGTATAGAATTCCATCTCTGAAGTTAGACCACAGGTCAGCACACTTTGTGTTAAAGGAAAGGTAGTATTTCCAGCTTTACAGCCGTATGGTCCTTGTTAACAACCTTGGTCTGCCTGGGCATGGAGACAACCACAGACAGATAGGAGCTGTGCTCCAATAAGACCTTTTCATGGGCATTACATACATGTGTCATATAATATCATGTATTCTGCACATTATATAAATAATATAAATTATGCATACTATAAAACTTGAATTCCACATCATGTTTCCATACCTTGAAATATTAATCTTCTTTTGATGTTTTCTCAGCTGTTTTTTTCTCTTTTTGTTTTTGTTTTGTTTTGAAGCAAGATCTCATGATGTAGCCCAGGCTGGCCTAGAACTTGCTATGTAGACCAAGCTGGCCTTAAATATATGCCTCCCAAATGCTAGGACTAAAGGTGTGGGCCACTCTATCTGACCTTTTAAAAAAATCATTTAAAAATCTGAAAATCACTATTACTTGTGGGCCATATGCAAAGAAGCAACCGGCCATATTTAGTCCATCAGCCATAGTTTGCCGTAGGTTAAACTAATAATGGGCCTGTGTGCACGGTTGACTGAGCTAACGCAGCCCTCTCTAACAGGTTCAAGGAAGCCATGATGGGCCAGAGAAGACAGTGTCTCCCGTATTATGAGAACAAAGTTTCTGGTGCTCATTGCTCGGTTAGTTCCTAACCACTACAAAATGATTAGGAGTTCCGTTCTTACTCAGTTTGTTCTGTTTTAAAGTTTTTATTTCTGTTCCCTGAAGTTTTGTAAAAGAAAGCAGCACCTTTTGTTTTTATTCGTTCTTGTGTGAGGACTTTTGTTTTAGTGTGCCTCTGTTTTCTAGAGTGAGGACTTTTGTTTTAGTGTACCCGTTTTCTAGAGTGAGGACTTTTGTTTTAGTGTGCCCCTGTTTTCAGGAGGGAGGACTTTTGTTTTAGTGT
>NW_004949118.1:710790-725806 GCF_000317375.1 Microtus ochrogaster | reverse complement strand
GAGTGAGGACTTTTGTTTTAGTGTGCCCCTGTTTTCAGGAGGGAGGACTTTTGTTTTAGTGTGCCCCTGTTTTCAGGAGTGAAATGAACACAGGCCAAGTAGAGAATGTCCTCTTTGTTTTCCTGGTGATGAAAACATAAACAGAGAAGCTCCTACTCCTTGAAACTCTGGTTACTTGAAGGCTATCAATAGTGCACCCTCAGAGGAACAGGTTGCCCACGATGTCCCGTTTCTTCACGACTGTTTTCATCTGCTCCTAAGTTAGTTCATACATAGGTCTTTGACAAAAGTGATCTTTACAGAGTGAGGCCGGGAATGCCACACCTCATAGTAACCTTTGCAGGGTTCCAAAGAAAGCGGAAAACTCCTAGGAAGAGACACACAAAGGCACCAGGATATGTATCTGTAAAGGCTCCCGTGCAGCATCTGCCCCAGAGAGAATTTATATTACTGTATGTGGGAACTCTCTGTCTAGCTATAGGTTCCCAGCTTGATTAAAGAAAACTCAAATCAATTTCTCAATCCATGCCTTCAGCGAAGGCTGCCAAGGGTGGCATTAGCATAGCCATCTCTGGGGGATTGGCTCTTGACCCCCCGGGTGAAAGTTTTGTATTACTGATTTGGCACAGGCACCGAAAGCTGCAGCTACGGCCATTCAGTTCCTGGACTAGAACTCTAGTCGGCAGCTGCAGACTTGAATACTTTCTCTGCTCACAGTTTAGGAAAGAAGTCAAAATGCTTCCCGGTGACCTTTCAGATTTGGGACAGTCAGCAGGCGTGCTCACTCTTGCAACAGGACTTTCTCAAGCTGCTACTGCATGGCAGCCCCTGTATGTGCCCTGGGAGGACCGTATGTTCATCACGTTTATGATCATGTGGGAACAGTGGAGTCTGGAGCTTGGTATAATGAGAGCTAGGACAGACATTCATAAAATTCTGCAAAGCCAAATAGGCTAGAAACCAGGATTCATGGTTTTGTAAGTTGCTGGCTAACAAAACTTAAATGTAGCCTAGGGTTTAAAAAAAAAAAAAGCCTTACTTTTACTAAGCCTGCTTTGTGTTAGAATGAATAGGCAGAAGAAGGGGGAGAAATGTTATCCAGTTCAAGATTTGGGGTGTGAAACTTGCAAACTTGGTTCAGAAAACACTCTGGTTTCTTTTCAGATCATAGAAATCCTTTACCTTTTTTATTTGAGAAGAACACCTTCACTTGTGATACATTATTGAATTCTTGGGTAGGAAATAAAGCTTATCAAGTAACAGCACACCACAAATACACCTAACAAGATACTTCAAGTGTAATTGGGTTTCAGCTGAAAGTTCACCTAACCCACTGGAGGCAGCAGGATCACTGGCCTCCCTTTGAAGTCAAAGACGCTCCAAGGAGATGTTGCCCAGCTACAGCTGCAGTCTAACTGTGTTGGTATCAAGAGCCCAGACAACAGCCTAAGTCTGCCTGTAGTGCTTTCCCAAGACCCTTGTTAGCTAAAGAAACTACACACAGAGCAGGTTAGAGCTATTTAGTAAACTTGGTGATGCCCAAGAGACATTTTCTTCTTGATGTCTGATATTTTTAAACAGTATTTTCTACTGTTGATGACATCGCACTAACAATGGAGATAGAGGCCAGGTGAGCCAGATCAGATAGGGGACGAGAGACCTGGCCTAGAGTGGTCAACAGGGTCAACAGGTAGGCACTGAAGCTTGCAGGTATTCTTGCCAGAGAAACAGCAGCAGGTAGGAGAATCAGGGGATGGATAGGAGAACCCAGACAGGAAGCAGGGCCTCAAGTAGGAGCGCGACACGAGAAGCAGAACAGGTTAGAAGAATGACTTCCCCAAAGGAAATGAGTTGGGGTTCAGCTAGCAGCCAAGTGCACCTTGTAGTTCTAGTGTCTAAAACTTGGTTAACTCGGGACCTGGTACAGCGCTGAGAAGGCAATGCAGGCTAGGGGCCTCATAGTAGAGACGTCAGGGGTTCTGGCTAACTCAGAAAACTGCACTTATACCTAAGGGCCACTTGGACTCCCACCATAGCGGTTCTCGATGGTGACTGTGCCTTAGAGTCCTGCCAGGAACTCTGGAAACACTGGCACTCACTCTACTCCAGAGAAATTAAGTAAAAATTAAATTAACCAGGCTTGAATATATGTTAGACTCTGGCTCCTTTGGAAGAGGAGTCGTATCTTTTCTTCTGTACCCTGAGGGCTTAGCATAGAGCCTGCTATATTGTATAGTAGTTAATCTGTCAGATGAAAAAAAAATTGCTGCCATGTTAGCTTTCTCATCACCATGACAACTATCTGACGTAAACTTAAAAGAAGGAAAGATTCACTTTCCTCATGGTTTGAGAGGTTTTAGTTTATGTGGCAAGGAGGACATGATGGAGCAACCAACATTATAACAGGATACCTAGGAAGGAACAGGAGACCATCTTCAGTGACTTACATCCTCCATGTGGGCCCCAGCTCCTAAGGGCTCTGGGCTTCCCAAAGTAGTACCATGAGCACCACCACATGAGCCTGTGGGGGACATTTCATAGTTAAACAATACAACCACCATGTTTTGAGCAGTGTGACTCTTGTACCATCAGAGTGTGCCCGTTATCCTAGGCATCTTATAATTCATGACTGGTTGCAAAGGATGAGATGGGAAAGGCAGGTCCAGTGGAGGCCACAGGGTAGGCACGAAGATGATTTGTAAACAGAGGTTTCTGTCCTGCCCAGTCCTGCAGCTGTTCAATCCCAAAGAAACACACAGAGGCCTACATTAATTATAAAATGATTGGCCTATTAGCTCAGACTTATTATTAATTAGCTCTTACAACTTAAATTAACCCATAATTCTTGTTTGTGTTACCCATGTGGGTTGGTCCCTTTTATCAATGAGGCATTCTTATCTTGCCTCCTCTATGCCTGGGAGGCAACTGCAGACTGAGCCTTTCCTCTTCCCAGAATTCTCTTAGTCTGGTTTCTGCACCTATACTTCTAGCCTGGGTACTGGCCAATCAGTGTTTTATTAAACCAAAATGTGTGACAAATTTTTAAAGTGTACAAGAGCAGTATCCCACAGCATTTCCCCTTTTTTCAAAACAAGAACTCTGACTCTAATCTCCTTTGCTTAGCTTTTTTTCCTGATTATTATTCATAACAACTTGTAACCAACACTTTAAACAAAGATTAAACATCCATAATACATGTTTTGGGAATGTGGGCTTAGTTTTCTAGGCTTCTTGTTGGTCAGGGGTGCTGATAATCTTATGGAACCCTAAAGAAAATTTAGGATTATGTCCAAGTCCTGACTGGAATATTCTGTGAGGCTGGATCATCTCAGCCAGCAGTCTTGAAGCTGTTCTGGATGTAGAACTCCAGGAATCTGCAAAAGAGGTCCTCTGAAATGTTGGGTCATTTGGGCCAGCCACTCCTATTAGAAATTTCTTGGGGGATGGTCTTTCTTGGTCAAACCTGATTTTTCTTAACTCAGAATGAATCTACAGCCTCTCATTTCCTGTGGAAACAAAAGCAAAATCACTTCTTCAAAGTAACATATCCTTTGACTTAAATGTTGAAGTCAAGGCATTTTTTAAATTTATGGGTTGGATTAATCCAGCAGCGTTTATAAGCAAATGTGTTTTAACAGATGTTTCTCCTTCCTCAGCAGTCAAACAATTCAAAGACAACACAATGACATACAGTATCCAGATTCTCTGTGTATTTTTCATCTGTACATGGCTTTAATGTTTTACTCTATTTTTATTTTTAATATTTAGGTTTTTGAGACAGGGTTTCTCTGTGTATCTTTGGCTGCCCTTGAACTCACTCTGTAGATGAGGCTGGCCTTGAACTCACAGAGATACACCTGCCTCTGCCTCTTAAGTGCTGGGATTAAAGGTGTACGCCACCACATCTGACTACATTTCTTTCTTTCTTTTTTTTAAAGGACTTTATCCTTTTCCTTTTCTCTCCCAAGCCTATGTATATTTTTAAACACACTGTAAACTATCATTTTTTGTCTGAATCTGTCTTTATTGTATATGTTCATCTTTTTCTGACCACATAAGTCTTTAATTTGGTAAGGGATATGATTAGGATTAAAGCTGCAGCCTTGCCGCTTAGATCTTCACCACTCCTTGGCTTCCTGAAAGTCTAGCTTCATGATGGAGGTACTGGTGGGAGCCATGTTTATTACCACAATTCTGTGGTGTTTCAAAGTCCATGCCACCACCAAGAAGCATGCTGCTGGGCTGCTCATAAACACCATTTAAGTGTTTGGTGGCAGACCCTCTTCAAAGAGCCGCATACTTTTTGCTGCTAAAACTGAGTCAGGAAGCCTCTCTTAAAGGAGCCGTGCCTCTGCTTGCCTCTCGCAGACAGAGCCCACCTGAGCCAGTGCTGCTCCCAAGATGCCATGCTCCGCTCTGTTCTTTTGTCTGTTTGCAATTTTTTTTCTTGCCAACCGTTTGGGTGCCATTAGCAATGCCACCATGATGATAGGTCAGACAAGTGTGCCAAGTGACAGGACTGCTCAGTGATACGTGCCACTGACCACAACAATCCATCTCTGTTTGAGTCAGCTGTTCTTTCAAGATTTTAAAGGTACATATGTCATACTCATGCACATATACACATGGAGCAGAATGAAAACGCTCCTATTAGTGCTCATGTAAAAGACTGTAGGATTACATCTCGTTATGAGATGGGCAGGGAAGTAAACAGCTCACCGACATATGATCTTTTGTTATTATTTTATTATCTGTTTATTGGCTTTTTTTTTTAGAAAAGAGAAAATTGGGGTAGATTAAATTAAGTTTCAAGGGGTTTATGTTATCCCTGATCATTTCTTAGCTCCTTCTCATACTGGGAGGTCAGTGCAATGCCACCTGTGAGATCACTGTGAGATCAGATGGCCCTGTGTCTACAGTAAGGATTTTTATAGGTTGAGGCACTGACTAGAGACAACTTTTCTTTTTCCTGAAGGTTTATTTCTGAGCATGTGTGTATGTGTATGTGCATGTGTATGTGGGGGGTAGGTGTACAAGAGCGCAGGTTATCTGTGAAGTCCAGAGAAGGGTGTTGGCTCTCCGGGAGCTGGAGTCCGCGTGGGTTGTTAGCTGCTGTGAATGCTGGGAGCCAAACGCGGGTCTCTGTAGGAGAAGAACACATTCCCAATCACTGAGCCATCTCTGAAGCCTCAGGGCAATCTTTAAAGCCTTGTCAGTCCAAAATCACCCTTCATTTTTTTCTGCTCTAATCCCAGTGTGCCGCATGAACCTTCATGTTTTTAAACAAATTCACAAGTTGTTCCTGAAAAATCCCGAGTCATTGAAAACTTTGGTTCCCTTTTCCAACATACTTCATGGGAAAGTGGGTTGGCCTTTCCGTTAGATAAAACTACTCACAGGAGTCCTTTCTTGACTGCAGAACAGCAGACGTGGGTCTTGCTTTGGACAGTGTGTGTAAAATGAAGTAGGAAAGCTATGGCCACTAGGACAGTGCCTTTATTTCACTTGACGTTTATCAAAATATTTATGTCATGTGGAAGCTTTAATATAACATGCTCCAACAAAATATCATAACAGTTTTTAACTATGTTTTTTAAGTCACATTTTCAGCCCAGTGCCCAGAACATGTATATACAGAAAATATGGAAGATGGAGTTTCTACCTTTACAGAATTTAACTCTATTCTCAATAATTAAAGAACCAGAGCAACACTTTGGAGAATAAAAATGCTACTAAATAAATAGTCATCTTCATAACATTTTATATTTTAAACCTTAAGACCCAAATAGTTCAAACTGGTTTTATCTGTTCTCTTTATTGTCCAACTATTAAAATAAATTAACTACCGTCATCCATCATAGGTACAATTAAATTTGCACAGGTTGGAGAAATGTTCACACCTCTCTACTTGCTACAATGTTACCATGTGCCAATCCGATATAATTGACCAAGAAAAGTTTCACAGACAAGGAAAATGCTTAGATACTAGCTGAATCTGCAACTGATTCCTACATCACTGTCTATCCTAGAAACTAGTTATTTTTAAGTTATAATTGAATTAAAAAAAACAAAGAACAACCATGTTCTTTTCCAAAAGTATAAAATATCATATTTCTTAGGTTAGATGTCAGTTATAAGATAATGAGGTAAGATTCACACATGTTTTAGATAAAGGGAATACATCAGCTAAGGTTTAAATAGCATATTTGAAAGGAAATATAGAAAAGAAAGCAACATCTTTTGTTTCACTTCATATTTCATATAATATCACCAGTTACATTACAAAAATTAATCTCCGTACTGCTTCAATGAGTTAGTTCTCTCTTCTTCTCTCAACACTATTGAGGCATTAGGACATCAACTAAGCTTGACCATTCTGTCCTGGCACACACTTGTGTTTAGAGATATTTGGCTATTAAACCTAGCCTGAGTTTGATACTCAGCACCATGAAATAAGTAAATAAATAAATAACATTGGTTTTAAGTATCCAACTGTTCTATTTATCTGAGTTTACCACAATCATCAATTCTCTGATTTTCATTTTAAGACTATGACATTCCATTGAAAAGACTGTTTCAATAACTACTTTTTGATGCATGTACTACAATTTATCACTGTTTGCATACAGCTCAGAGCCATAAGTACCAACCTTATTTGTGGAATAGGGTCGCAATTTAGTGATGTCTCTACCAGTAAGAAGGTGTTTGTTTGTCTATCTTCCTTCTGGTTGTTTTCAGTTCTTAACGTGTTTACCAGTGAATCCTGGTAAAGAGCTTGTAGTAATTTGGGGGGGGGGGAGATTAACAACAACTATCCCAAAAGTGAGAGAACTCAACTTAAAAAGAGAGCTAACTGGATCCTTCCTCACATTGTACGGGACACACCAATAACTGGAGTCTGTACATTCTATACTGATGCAAACAAATCAGGAAAGGCAGGTTACAAATCAGAAAATATAAGTGGAACAAAGCTTTTATGATTCTGTTGAAAAGTCAAAATTATATGCTATTCTCATGGTACTAAGGGACTTTAAAGAATCTCTCAACATAGTTACTGATTTTCAATAAGCAGAAAGAGTTGTTTAGCATATTGAAACGTGGAATTTATATCAGATGACACAGAATTGACTTCATTATTTATTCAGGTACAAGATAAAATCAGTAATAGACATCATCCAATGTACATCCATTCCCATACGGGTCTGCCAGGTCCTCTAGCACAAGGTAATGCAGAAATTGATCAATTATTGATTGGAAATGTACTAAAGGCCTCAGAATTTCACAAAAAACATCATATCAATAGCAAAGTCTTTAAAAAGGGACTCTTCCATTACATGGCAACAAGCCAAGGAAATTATAAGATGTCCTACTGTTTCTTTAACAACCAAACACCACTAGCTGCAGGAAGCAACACAAAGGGTACTCAAAGAAATGCAATATGGCAGATATATGTGTTCCATTTTGTAGTATTTGGAAAATTAAAATATGTACACCAAACTATTGATAGTTATCTTCAGGTTTTCAATGGACAGTTGCTTTGGGTTTGGAAAATGCCGATTTGGTAATCACACATTTGCTATAAGTTATGGCCATCATGGGTATACCTGCATAAATAAAGACAGACAATGGTCCACCATATGTCTCTAAGAAAATTAAACAGTTCTTTGCTTATTATAATATAAACCATATTATAGGTTTACCACACAATTCTACAGGACAGGCAGTTATAGAAAGATCAACTGGAACTCTAAAGGACATGTTAAATAAACCAAAAAGGATGAAAAATATCCCCAGAAATAGATTGCATAATGCTTTATTAATTTTGAATTTTTTACATACTAATGAAAAAGAAACAACAGCTGCAGAGAGACATGGAATAGTAGGGAAAAAAACTATGGAATTAAATCAACCAATATACCTTAAAGATGTACTACTGACCTCAGAATAGAAACCAGACCATGTGTTATGTTGGTGAAGGGGTTTTGATTTTGTTTCCACAGAAGAAGAAAAACTATGGATATATCAAAATTGATAAAGATTCAATTTGAACAAGAGACACCTCTTAATTAGAAGACAGTTTTTCTTAAGGTATAATATATATATATAAGGTATAACACACAGACACACACACACACACACACATATATATGTTAAACTTTTTGTCATATTAATGGTCACATGGAGTACTACCTAATTCTAGAAAAAGGTTTCATCTACCTTCCTGCACATGATTTTGGGTTTGAGTCTCCATCAGTTTTTTTGCAGTGAACCATGAGCACACCTAACCCAAAAGTCTCCATAAGGAGGATGGGGCCTCACAATGATGACTCCTCCAGGAGTAGGATAACACCACGAAGCTGAAACTAGATTGCTCAGAATACTTTCGGTGTGGCTAGCTGAGATGACCCAGCCTAACAGACTACTCTAGCTAGGACTTGAGACAAGCCCTGCACTTTCCCATTACATGTAGACTGCAAAAAGTTAGATACAGTTGCCTCTCACAGGACTTAGCAATTAACCCAAAATTTCTTTTTAGGATCTCCTAAAGATACCATCGCCACAGACAGCAGAAAGTAAATTTAAGAATACTTTATGATTCTTAAATATTTATTTATTAAAATACAAATTAAATATTTCTATATTTCCCCTTTTGCCAGAAATAAAAAAGAAGGCTAAAACTAATATAAGAAAACTATATACAGTAAGTACAATGACTATATACAATATATACAGGCAGTAAGTACATCAACAATGTCTAGTTCATTTGCATTTGACAAATTCAGAGAAAATACTCCATATCTATCCCATATTTGTGAGTCCAAAGTCTTATACCTAATTTACTTTCTGTCATAACTTGCTTTCTGCATCTGGTAAACAAGGCAAAATGTAACTATAACTAGTCTTCAACTACTGCAGAGACCTGAGAAGGAAATAATATTAGTTGAGTAAGCAGGAAGTACCAGTAAGTGATTTCCAAAAAAATGTGAGTGATGACAGAAACAGCTGACCTACAGTCCTAGCATATCTGACAGACTTTTCTGTGCAGCAGGATATTCTGAAGGGCTGTCCCTCCATGTCTTGGCAATGTTTGATAGTCAAGTCACTTTCTTTTGTGCCCTGCTTGTCCAATTAGGACAGCATACTGTCAGCAGTTGAGGCAGGGGCATTTTGTTGTCCTGTGGTTTACTTTTGCCACAAAGAAAGAAAACTCCATGTGGAGTTTCTTCCATGTTCGTTATCTTCTCTGAAGTAAATTGGTACTGCCCTGAGCAGACATATCTCTTTGTCATAAAAATGCCTATGTTATTAAAACATCTTAAATGCCATATTCTGGAGATATCTGACGTGCTTGAAGATGACCTGTCTATCTAAACTATATCTTACCTAATGTGACTACAGGTTTGGTTATAATAGGTGACTAATTACTAAGCTGCATTTCCTTATTATCCTAAACTGGTAATAATAACCTTCAAAGACTAGAAATTTGCATTACATTGTTAGACAAGCTGTATAGGTACAATACCTTGAACAAGAGTAGAAACATATGTACAATATGTTTTTAACAAAATTAATCTCAAATTTGTATCAATATACAAAAATTTGTACATAATATACAAAAGTCCAATCCAATGTAAAACATTTAAAACTAATAGCTGCTTTTTAAAAGATTCAATAATCTACCTTTTTATCTTATCTATATTCTCCCTTTTTTATTTTTAGAGTAGATTTAATAATCTACCCCTTTATCCTATCCCCTTTTTTCTTTTCAAAACAAGAACCTTGAATCTAATATCCTTTGTTTAGTTTTTTTCCTTACCATTACCAATAATAACTTGTAACCAACCCTCTAAACAAAGACAAACATCCATAATCTATTTTTTGGGAATGCAGTTTTCTAGGATACTTCTTGCTAATTGGGGGGTGTTGATAATCTCATGGGGACCCAAAGAAAATTTAGGATTATGGTCAATCCTGACTGGAGTATTCATGAGGCTGGATTCTCACAGCCAGCAGTCTTGCGGCTGTTCTGGATGTAGAAGTCATAGGAAAACCGTCTCTATTTAAGCTTAACCTGGAAGAAACCAGTTAGGGTTATCAGAACCGTCACTAGTGAAATGTAAGTAGATTCCATGTGACAGTCCGGAATTCTCCAGTGTGAGTAGGGCCCTCAAGAGTGGACTTTGATCCATGAGCATTGACTCTCAGGGAGCTGTGTGTTTTTATTTCTTGGTTTGTGGCC
Organism: Microtus ochrogaster; assembly: GCF_000317375.1. Classification (NCBI taxonomy): domain Eukaryota; kingdom Metazoa; phylum Chordata; class Mammalia; order Rodentia; family Cricetidae; genus Microtus; species Microtus ochrogaster. The sequence continues at coordinate 715,566 of NW_004949118.1, read as the reverse complement.
AGGTTGTAAGTGGGTGAGGCTTTAGAGTTCAAAGGTTCTCTACAGAATTGGAACAAAGGTGAAGCTCGTAGAACTGCTCCTGTTTGTCAAACTCTAGTATTTAGCTTTAGAAGAAAAAAAATAAATCGAGTTTTTAGCCCAAATAATACTTTTCTTTACAAACTTAAGTCATGTCTTTACTATAATAAAGAGCAAGCAGAGTGATTCATTTTCTCTGGAAAAGGATTACAGGTAAGAACATAATAAATATGAATAATTGGTAATGCTTCCTAAGTAAACACTATGCAAAAAGTTAAAAGATTTTGTTAACACCCATCACTTCCCTCCTCATTATAGTGATACAAATATGCTGACTTTGTATTCTCACAGTGACTCTTGAAAACTCTGTGTTGTAATACTACCTGGGCACAAAGACTCTTCAGCACCAGCCTTTGCCTGAATTCCAGCGAGCACATTGGTTAGGACTTTATAATATGGGTGTGAGCATTATGTCATGAGTCATGTGCTGTCAGGAACAGAAATAAGACAGGGCCTGCAACTTTACAAGGACCATATGGCAGATGCTTCACTTCAGGAACAATTAAGCATTTGATTGATTGCTATTTTAGGTTACTTATGAGTCAACTATGATAATAAACATCTCTTTAAAATAAGACTTCAAAAAATCTGCTTAAACTAGGGTTCTTTCCACTCTTTACATGTGTTAACCATCACTTTCTGGACATATACACAGATATGGAAGTTAAAGTGTGCATTGCCATCAGTAAGAACACAAGTTATGTCAGATATTGGGATCGGGATCCAATAGCCTGTCACTCATTGTCTGGGCTCGGTTTCTTCTTGATCCACCCTAGTAGGACCTTGGCACTCTCTGCCGCCATTGATGGTTATATTGGACAGTGCCCAGGATGATGGGCTTTCATGGTGGTATCTACAGACAAAATAGATCCCTTTGGGAAAAAATCTATAGGAAAGTTTTCTAATACTTGAAAAAGAATAAAACTGTATCTTTCTGAGACTAAATACAATTTTCCTTATATTAAACCAAACCAAATTATACAAGACTGAATTTGTATAAGTAGAGCACATTTTGCTTCTTCCAAGCTGGATTTGGCATTAGATGTGCTGATGTACAAACTTTAAATTGCTATATTGGACGTCAGTTTTTCAATAAATCCTGTATCTAGTAGGTCACCAGAAAAGGTTAGAAAGACATTTTTTAAAAGTCTAGAGAGAAATTTCGAGGAGAAAGTCGAATGAGTAAGCATTACATACATTCTCTCACCCAGAATTATGCCCTTTTCAAAGGAAGAATGTCTGTGGGAACGTCTTCCAATCACCCCATAACCTCAGCGATTTTAGCAGCAACCTAGAGAAGATTATTACTGAATCATATTCAAATTTAAATGGGGATAAGTTCAAGGGATGTGATGCATTTCAAGATTGATTCCTGGATTTTAAGAGAAAATAATACAGAGTTATTTAATTTGGGAGAGTTATTGAAGCAAAGTCATAAATCAACGTTTCCTTTGCCTAAGACTGTTCATGATGACAATCAAATCCACTCCCTCACTGTGGCTTCCACGTCAGTCAGCTTCTCCTCAGTTCTGGACAGACACAGTGAGCTGCAGTGTTGACTTCACACTATGAAACACAACGGATTTGGTTAATTCCATCTTACAGAATGGAAGTTGAATTGCAGTGAACACTGGGGACCTATCCCTGGGCCAGGGATAGCTCTTAGTCTAAGGCTAAATAAAAGAAGCCATCTCAACACAAGAATTCTTAGGTAACTGGTTTCTATGACAAGTCCCAAATGCCTTTTTATGATCTTCTAGGTACCAAAGAGGTCGTTGTAAATGTGGATGACGATGGAGTCATTTCCTTGAACTTTGAATGTGACCAGATGACGCCCAAGTCAGAATTCGTCTGGTCCAAAGATTACGTACCTACTGACGACTCTCCACGGTTAGAAGTCGAAAGCAAAGGCAATAAGTAAGGAATATCTCTAATAACTCATTCCAGTTTCACCATAAGAACATGAAATAAGCTCCTTGCCCCCTACTTAACTTCCTGGGAATAAGAAGATGAAGTCATAACTATTTTATGTCTGCTGTTATAAAAGCACATAGCCAGTATAAGCCTTAAAATACTCCTCTGATGCATGGTTCTTGGAGTAGAACACATTTGGCTAAAGAAAAAGACAATCAAATTATCAACTTTTCTCCTCATTTATTCACTTAACATTTAAATGTTTAGTTGATCTTAGATGACAGACACCATGACTGGTAATGGAGCTCGCCAAAGTGAAAAAAAAAAAAACACAACAATCTAGAATATTGGTTTGTTCATTAATTCATATGCTGTGTTCCAGACAGGTGCTGGGTGCCATGACACAACAGAAAGCAAAGCAGAAGCCTGTCTCTGAATACACAGGCATTACACAGGGGGATAGCCCAGTGTCATGTCAGTTCTTAAGAGAAGTGCAGGAATAACATAGAAACAGCCAGAGTCACCTGCAGTCTGCCCAAGAGGAGAAAAACTTAGACTCCCCAGCCAAAGGAAAATGTCTTCGGAGGATGTGTATTATATATATGCAACACACCTTGGAGACAGGGCATTCATACCTGTGCCCCACCATCCTACAAGAGGTCAAAAAAAGGCTCCCTAGTGGAAATGACACTCCACCCAAGACAGCAAGAGTTACCAAACTTTAGCTTAGTGAGAGTGAGGAGGTGGGTAGGGATATGACAAGTGTCCCACACGAAAGGAGTATCATGTCCAGGGGATCAGCCATAGGGTGAGTTGACAGTCACACAGACCTTTCAGGCTCATTTCTAAGAAAAATATTTTGTTTTGAAGGACAAAAATGACCTTCAAAGACCTCGGGACAGATGACTTGGGCATCTATTCTTGTGATGTGACAGACACTGACGGGATAGCATCAAGCTACTTGATAGATGAAGAAGGTAAGTTTAAAATCCATGCACTCCTAGGTCTGATGTTGCTTTAATTTTCCTGTTATCATCACGTGACACTTGTTTTAGAAGGTAAAGGTTTGTCTTCTGTTTCCCCACACAGAAATAAAACGTCTGCTTGCCCTCAGTCAGGAGCACAAGTTCCCAAGTAAGTATCCTAGGTGCGGTCACAGATTCTAGTTTTACCAGCGTCACCTTGTGATAGAACAAATGACAGCTCCCATGAGATTAGGAGGAGTTTGAAGCCCTACCTGATGGCTCAGTCCTGTGATCTTAGTCACTCTGTAGGCGGAGACAAGAGGAAGGCAAGTTCAAAGCCTGCCTGGGCTACTAAGTTCAAGGCCTGAATAGACAACTTAACATGAACCCTGTCTCTTTACCTAAGAGCTTTAAAATACAAGCTGGAGATAGAGACAGGGAAGTCGTGAGTTCATGGTCTGGTCTGGGCTACCTGTCAGAGGGAGGGAAGTGGGGGCAAGGAGGCATGGAAGGAGGGAGGGAAGAGAAAGAGAGATAGGGAGTGGCTTGGGATATACATCACATGCTGGTGTCCACAGAAGAACTTTCTAGAAATGACCCTTTTCTTTGCCATTTTTCTCCAGAAATGCCAAGGTACTGACATAGAAAAAACTACTTCATGGGGCTATGGTTGGTAGAGTACCTTTGTAGCACTCACAGATGTCTGGATTTGAACCAGATGTGGTGGTATACACCTGTTATCCCAGGTAGAGGCAGGAATATCAGAAGTTCAAGGTCATCCTAGGCTATATAGCAAAATAGGAAGATAGAGGCCAGCTTGTGCTACCTAGGACCCTGTCTGTAAAGAAAGCAAACAGAAGAGAGAGAGAGAGAGAGAGAGAGAGAGAGAGAGAGAGAGAGAGAGAAAGAGAGAGAGAAGGAGGGGAGAAAAGAAAAAAGAAAAGAAATAGAAACACACTTCCTACTTCATTCAACAGAGTGGTGTGAAGATCCGTAGGTGTAGTATGGGTAGTTATGTTCTTCAATTTTGGACCACATTTGTATCTCCTAACGATACTCATTTATACGTTTTAGGCAAATCTGCAATGCTGGCTTGTAATAGAATATTCAAATGTCTAAATAAAGGCAATCTAATGACAACACTTTATACTCTTGGAAAATAGGGTAAAGAAGAAGAGCCCTTCTGAACTATTTATAAGTCCTAAATAAGGCACCTCCCTTATAAAAGATTAAACTCCACCGTGGACACCTAAGAGAAGAGAAAGAAAATAACACCCAAAAGGCTCACTGGTCTGAAACAATCTCTTACCCAGTGGCCAAAGTAGAGACACCTCCAGAGAAAAACAATCTGGCGTTTGAGAAAGCAGACTAAAAAGTGGTAGATACGCTCCCTCTTTTCAAGGAAGAACCTAAAAGACTCCTCGGTGCTTACAGCATATTTATTTGTTTTCCATATTCACGGCATATTTATTATCCTTCGGACGCCCTCTTTTGAACTAGGCTTCCCCGATGCTTACACATGTTTACTCCCTTGCAACTGTGGAGTTCCAGGAGATCCCAGCACATGGCCCTCACTTCCTCTGTGTGTTTATTAGCCATGGAACTGGAGATATTATTGTAGATGATGACTGTAAAGTTAGTTTTGAAAACTGTACAGAAGGTGACAGCCTCCCTGGACATTCTTTTTTTTTATTATTGAGAAAAGGAAAAAAAAAGTTTCCCCCTCCTCCCAGCCTCCGATTTCCCTCTCCCTCCTCCCACCCTTCTTCCCCTCCCCCCACTCCTCTCCCCCTCCCTCTCCAGTCCAAAGAGCAGTCAG
>NW_004949118.1:703983-706926 GCF_000317375.1 Microtus ochrogaster | reverse complement strand
AAGTTTGCTTTGTTACCCAGTATGTGGTCAATTTTCAAGAAGGTTCCATGAGCTGCAGAGAAGAAGGTATATTCTTTCCTATTTGGGTGGAATGTTCTATAGATGCTCCCTGGACATTCTTTGTCCTGTGACCCTGAGCAAATCGCTTCCATTTCCCTGGGCTTTGGTTTCGTTTTCTAGGACTGTCTGTTGTGACTGTTCTTAGGACCTAATAAGAAGCTGTCTCTAAGGTACATGTTTACATCCTCGAGTCAAGCCTGGTGAAGTGGAGAGAAGCACTAATCTAGTTAGTAAATACCGTTCACGTATCCAGGCAACAACTTCCCCAACAACACTTACACTTAGGCTACAAGATGGTGGGGAGAGAAGTCAAGACAGGGTGTCACTGCTGAACTCACATTACCTGGGCCTCCCGTGGTCTGATGATCATATAGGCTTGGAGGTAGTATAATTAAGGAAGTCGTTGCTGACTCATGTTGTTGTCACCTACACTGAGAAGTTGTATCTTGCATAAGCCTAAGGATTATTATAATTGTGGCTTCTTGGAGAGAGGGTGACAGCAAACTCGAGCTTCCTGTTAGACATGAGCTGTGACAATGTGGTTGGCACAAAGGGCAAGCCCAAGGGTGTGTTTCAAACTCTGAGCAAGAGCATCAAATCCCCAAGCCATAGTGATGACCTCACTAAAGGAACATTTTCAGAGATCTTCCACAAGGGTCAAAGCAGCATATCTAATTTTTGAATTCATACCCACTTCTTCCTGGTCAAGGAAAACATTACGTCCTTTTGTTGATATTTATAAGGTTTTAAAAGTCTCATTTCTCACTGAATATAAATTTTAGATATTCGGTTCCTTTATCCTTTAATGTAGTAAATTCTCCTCTGTAAAGCCATTTTAAAAATATCTTCAAAGCCATTAAGCATGCGCCTTCACTCTACCAATAATATGTTTTCTAAACTGCCAGAGAAGGTGATTTGTGTCTGAGAAAAGGAAAAGATAAATGAAAAGTATAGATGTAAAATCTGAAAATAATATGGCCTGCTGTGCCAGTAATGATATTGAGTTGCAGTGTGGTGAGTCAGAGGGTAGAGTATGTGGCATCGTTAACATCCTGCCTCCCAGTTCGTCATCTGCAGACGAACTTGTCTGCCTCTTGTCCCATCTATACAAGTGATGTATTGTGTGCACACACATAAGCCTACAGCCATAAATATAGACACACTGCTATGTGCTTCCTAGTTGTCAGCACATTATGCTTTGTAATTATAGGATATTATTGAAGCAACTGGAGGGAAAACAGATACCAAAATACTACTAGCCAACATTTATACAGCATTTATTATGTGCCAGGCCCTTTCTAGGGCATTTATACAGAATATGTCATTTGGACATACACTGACCTGGAAAGGCTCCGTACTGTGGTAGTTTAATTCTAGAGGTTAAGAACATGAGGCCGGGACTAACAGCTAGACCAGTTGCATATAGCTGGTGAAGCCCAAAGGCTGACTCCAGTGCTCTTCCCATAACCATGACAAAGTCTGCCTCCGTGTAGGCACATGCCATGTTACTCTGTGCCCTCAGGGAATTCATGGTGGTCTCTTTTCTTCTAGACAGTATTCTTGTGATTCAGGTCAGACAGAGAACATCAAAGGCTCCCGAGGAAGCCAGTCCCTTCCTTTGCATTGCCATTCCAAGTCAAACCACTTACGTGTTAGGACCTCCGAGATGGAATCTCCAGACGTTTCTAAATGATGCTTTCCATCCTCAAGACCTGTTTGTAGTAAGGTTGGCCTCTGGTCTTGGGGACTGCCCTTTATCTGCTTCACTCAGACATTTATCACACTGGAAAACCACAGTGTCCGTCAGAGAAACGGAACTGGGACAAAGAACAGCTCAGAATAGCAGGGATAATCACGGGCTTAGCTCTGTGGCCTAAATGTAATGGCTCTTACTTAGCATTCAGCTTTCTCGTCAGTAAACTTGGTGGGGGAACAGAGACTTGCCTTCCAGTTACTGATCATTATTCATGGTATGTTGTTTCCCCCTTGTACCATAGTTAATTGTCTGACTGTCAAGTGAGGCACACCATATCCATGTTGACAGGCTTAAGGAGGGGAGCAACTGTTCAAGATCTTGTTTCAGCCCCAGAGTCTGTCTTCTCTCTCCAAGTGCATCTCCTCGCTACAGAATGTCCAAGCAGAGCAAACCTGTAGAGATTCTATGGAGTGGACAGAGGAAAATGCAAAGAAAGACATCTCTGCAGCTTGACTGCTACAGAGCTTGTTCCTAGCAGACTTAGGGCTAGGTGCTGGCCATCCTGGGCCATCTGAGAACTCTTCATTTTTCCTTGTGAACGCCCTTGAATAACCTTGACTAAAGCTGCAGTGGAGAGTCACAGATGTTAACCAGATGTTCCCCTCTACATCACTTCACCTTCCCTGTTTTTACAATTGGGACAATTATGATTCAATAGGGGTGACATCCCAAGAATAACAGCCAAGGCCTCTGTCCTGTATTCTGAGGTCTCCCTGTAAGATGTTCACTGTCTCTGTGTCTTGAAGGAAGCAGGGGTCTGCATTGCTATTGGTATTGACTCTTTTTCCTTGTTAGAATGTCTATATCAGTATTGTTGTTTGCCAGTGTGATCACTTACTATGTCTATTTTTATTTTTTCCTAGCTGTCCCAACTAAGTCAGAGTTGGCAGTTGAAATTTTGGAGAAAGGTCAGGTTCGGTTTTGGATGCAAGCTGAGAAGCTGTCTGGCAACGCCAAAGTCAACTACATATTTAACGAGAAGGAAATTTTTGAAGGGCCGGTAGGCTTTCCCCTCCCTATTTTTTTCCAATTAAACGCCTTTAATCCCAGCACTCGGGAGGCAGAGGCAGGCGGATCTCTGTGAGTTCGAGACCAGGCTGGTCTACAGAGCTAGTTCCAGGACAGGC
>NW_004949118.1:702836-703883 GCF_000317375.1 Microtus ochrogaster | reverse complement strand
TTCCAAGTTGCTGGTAATTTATATTTAATTTTTAAAAATAATTTCATCCATTGTACTATATATACATCATTTCTATCCCTCCAACTTCTTCTCCAACTCCTCCCATGCTCTCCTACTCCCTTTTAAGTTCATGACCTCTTAATACAACCTGCTGAGTCCATTGAGTGTGGTTTGTATATGTATGTGCTTAGGGTTGACTACCTGGGACTGGATAACCTATCAGGGGGCTCATTCTAGGAAAGACTTTCTCCCTCTCTTGGCAGCCGTTGCTTGTCCATAGCTCTCATTTAGGGATGAGGCTTTATGAGATTTCCCCCATCTATATTGGCATATCAACTGTGAAGGTCTTGTTTGGGTGGCCATATTGTTGAAATTTCAAAATACTCATAATCTATTCCTGTCTAATTCACACACTCACATAATGTTCCCTTTTCCAGGAATAAGATTTTTAAGCAATTTTCTTAGTTGTGTAGATATTTTAAAATTATGATTCTTTGGGGTTCATTTTAATTTTATCAGGGTTATTGCCTTCAAAGCCAGATGTTTTCCTTTCTGATTTCTCTCTCTTTATCTTTTCACTTCGAAGAAATACAAGATGCACATTGACCGGAACACTGGCATTATTGAAATGTTCATGGAGAAGCTGCAGGATGAGGACGAGGGAACATACACATTCCAGATTCAAGATGGAAAAGCAACTGGCCACTCTACTCTTGTTCTGATTGGAGATGGTAAGAATTCTGAGGGACAGTCAGGGAACACTTGGCTACTTATTTCAATGCAAATACCTCATGGCTTAAAAGAGATCCCGTGACTGGCATCTGGAAGTGTTTAGTGTATCCTGAGTCAAATTACAAAATCTAGTCAATACTTCCCACAGTATCCCATTACAAAATCCAGTCAAACTTCCTATAGTATCCCATTACAAAATCTAATCAATACTTCCCAGAGTATCCCATTACAAAATCTAGTCAACACTTCCCAGAGTATCCCATTATAAAATCTAATCAATACTTCCCAGAGTATCCCATTATAAAATCTAGTCAA
>NW_004949118.1:699196-699741 GCF_000317375.1 Microtus ochrogaster | reverse complement strand
AGTATCCCATTATAAAATCTAGTCAATACTTCTCATAGTATCCCATTGCCTTGAAATGAACATTAGTTTTAAAAAAAAAAAAAACAGCAAAATTGTTCCTAGTTTTCAGGCATGACTGGACTTAAATAGTTTCACATGCAAACAAGTACGTATTACTAAATTCTTCAGCCTAGAAAGCTGCAGTATATATATCTCAGTAACAAACCATGGCACTATTTTTTAACAATATGTGCTTACTCTAAGTTATTAAACTCTGGAAAGAAAGATGTAAAGGTACTGAATGTGTGCAACCTGTCAGTCATATATTGTAACTAGACTGCAGAGGGCAGCTGTGATAAACGCCTGTGAAAGCCAACATGGCTTAAACAGTGGCCCTTCCACAAGGTGCAAAGACTGATGGATGTCTGTTGAATTAAGCGCGGCGGAGCTGCGTCCCCAGCACCCGGCCGCCCACATGGCTAGCTTAACTTATGCCCCGAAATAATTACACGGAAACTGTATTCTTTTAATCACTGCCTGACCCATTAGTTCCAGCCTCTTATTGG
>NW_004949118.1:698039-698914 GCF_000317375.1 Microtus ochrogaster | reverse complement strand
AAGGTAGAGAACAGTTAGTAAAGATACCCAATGTCTACTTCTAGCCTACACACACACTCACACACACACACACACACTCACAGACTCACATATACACAAAGCTATTTAGTTTTCTAAGGCTGTCTCTATAAAAATCAGAACAAGCAGCGCCATCACAATCTCTGAATACCATAGTAATGAAAATAGGCCACTTAGCATAGTGGTTGTTGTGCGTATTTGTGCTGCTCAATTCAATTTCACACTTCCTTGTTTTTCAATTTCTAGTTTATAAGACGCTCCAGAAAGAAGCTGAATTCCAGCGACAAGAATGGATCAGGAAACAAGGTAAAAATAGACATTTTTTTGTATAAAATATTCCAAGGTTATTTCTATAACAAAGTTAAGTGAACAGCACTGCTTATGTTAATGCTTGGTAAGATAATAATTTAAAATAGTTGTTATTAAATATGTAGATACTAAAATATTTTAAAACTAAATTCACAATCATAAGAAAATCTTACTTCAAACATAAATTGCCTCAAGATTTAAGATGAACTTTGATCTTGCATTTACACCTAATTAAAAGATTGCTTATGTCATTAAAATTTCCCAGGCCCCCATTTTGCTGAGTATTTGAGCTGGGAAGTGACTGGTGAATGTAACGTATTATTGAAATGCAAGGTAAGGGGGAACATGGGGACCATGGGAGAGGGTTGAGGGGGAGGGGAGAGGCAGGGAGGGGAGCAGAAAAAATGTATAGCTCAATAAAATCAATTAAAAAAAACTTTAAAAAGAAATGTAAGTTAGAGCCGGGCGGTGGTGGCGCACGCCTTTAATCCCAGCACTCGGGAGGCAGAGGCAGGCGGATCTCTGTGAGTTCGAGACCAGCCTGGTCT
>NW_004949118.1:681315-697939 GCF_000317375.1 Microtus ochrogaster | reverse complement strand
CCAGCCTGGTCTACAGAGCTAGTTCCAGGACAGGCTCCAAAGCCACAGAGAAACCCTGTCTCGAAAAACCAAAAAAAAAAAAGAAATGTAAGTTAGGAGATGGATGCATTTTTAATACTCGTCTCAGGAGGAATAAAGATGAGACTGTATGTGTTGTAGGAGCTGCGGGTTGCATTCCACCACCCAGCTCCTGCCACCGGCTAGCTTTACCCGAAATAACAACACACAAATTGTATTCTTTTAAACACTGCTTGGCCCATTTCTATCTAGCCTCTTCTAGGCTAATTCTTACGTATTAATTTAGCCCATTTGTAATAATCTGTGTAGCACCCCTAGGTGCGCTTACGGGGAAGATTCTAGCCTACGTCCATCCTGGATCGGAGCTTCATAGATCATGTCTGCCGGGGAGAGGGGAGCATGGCCTCTGTTCCAGAGAGCAGAGCTGTCGAGTCTGAGCTCACTTCCTCTTCCTCCCAGCATTCTGTTGTGTTTACGCCACCCACCTATGTTTTAACCTATGAGGGCCAAGCAGTTTCTTTATTACTTAACCAATGAAATCAACAGATTTATATATGACACTCCCACATCATGTATGTGGAACAAGGACCCGTTTTTCCTCTTTCGCTATTTAATCCAGAGTGTTGAGCAACAGGCGCCATGCTGTTGACTGCTCTGAGTAAACCAGCAGTAAACTGTGATAGGGAATGTGTCACCCGAGCTACAGACTGGCATGAACTCTCAAGCCACAGCTTTAGCATCCCTTCTCCAAAGTGATTTGCATCATAAGTGCTTGGTGTTTAGGGCTAATTTTGTTTTATTTGGGATTTTGGAATTTTTTTATTTTGTTTGCATAATGAAATGTCTGAGAGAACTCAAATCCAAATATAAAATTCATTTATGTTTCACATATATTTAGACATAACCCGAAGGCATTCCATGCATTATTTTGAATAATTTTGCAAATGAAGCAGGACTGTGTGGTGTGGAATGTTCCACTTGTGGTTCCATGCTCCACTGCCTGGTTTTGTGTGTCAACTTGACACAAGCTAGAGTCATCAGAGAGGAAGGAGCGTCTGCTGAGGCAATGCCTCCATGAGATCCAGCGGTAAGGCGTTTTCTCATTTAGTGATGGATGAGGGAGGAGCCCAGCCTATGGTAGGTGGTGTCTTCCCTGGGCTGCTGGTCCTGGGTTCTATGCGAATGCAGGCTAAGCAAGCCATGGGAAGCAAACCAGGAAGCAGCACTCTTCCATGGCCTCTGCATCAGCGCCTGCCTCCAGGATCCTGCCCTGCTTGAGTTCCTGTCCTGACTTCCTTCAGTGAAGAACAGCAATGGAGATGTATAAGCCAGACAAACCTTTCCTCACCAATTTGCTTTTTGGTCATGGTGTTTTGTTGCAGCAATAGAACCCCTAACTAAGACACATGCTAATGACATACCTCCACCTATAAGGCCACACCTCCTAATCCTTTCCAAACAGTTCTACCAACTGGGTACAAAGTATTCAAATATCTGAGCCCATGGGACCATCCTCACTTAAACCAGCACAAGTAAACATTTCTCCATGCTTATCTTGCAGTCATATATCCTCTTACCAGCTGTTCAGTGTGATCTTTGGGGGGTGGGGGAGTTGTTTTGTTTTTCTGATTTTCATGAAGTCTTTACTCTTTCATACAATTTTTAATTTTCAAGAAATACATGGATATATTCTTCTTTGTGAAAAATAATTCAAGTGTTGCAGAAAAAGCTTAGGATCCCTCTAAGAATATGCAATGGTTTTATATTATGATGTATGGGTTAGGATCTAATGCATCCTTTCAAAACTGCTAAGTAATTAAGTTATTAAGCCTTACTTCTTTTTTACATATATTTATAATCTCCCTTTATCCATTTTATAAATTTTCAGATATATATTGGAGCTTATTCATCCTGTTATTCCACTGGAAGACTATTTTAATGCTGTAGGAATTGTCTTTCTTTAGTTTGGGGATTTTAATTTTTATTTAAGCGTTTATGTTAATAAATGGCATTCTTTCTTTTCATGTCTACCTAAGAACTCTGCACTGGAAGCAGGGTCTCACATGTTAGCCAGGCTGCTTTCAAACCCCTGGGCTCATGCAATCCTCTGATATCACTGGGACTTACCACCATGCCACTCTGGGCCAATGACTTTGTTTTAAAGTTGGAGAGTACTTCACTTCCTTGATTTCCCTTTATTTAATGGGTACATGGTACTTTTCCTTGGCATCAATTTTAAGCTGCTTTTGAAACAATGTAATATTGCACATGCTGGCCTGATCACTGATCTCCCCACTGCTTTGAGAATGAGCCTGGCAATGGGACAGTTTCCATTCTAGTCCAGTTGGTCCTGTATATTCATGCAGGAAGCAGTTCCACCAACCAGTGCAGTGTTACTTCATTTGTCGTGGAAATACGATGTTAAGACAACTTTTACTGCTGGAAATAGAGATCCTCTCAATAGGTTTAGTCACTGGTGTTCACCTTATTGTAACCCTTTCTCAACTACAATAGCTTGGGACTGTTTTCTTTACAAATCTGTGTCTTCTGACTCTGGTTCAGTGTTTTTTCTAATTTAATACCCCAATGCATTAAAAACTGCTTACCGTCATAAAATAACATGTATTTCCTTATTTCAAGGAGGGCAATTATGATTCTTCCTACAGGTGGCAAATATTAAAAAGGAGACACACATTGTGTGGTACAAAGATGAACGGGAGATATCTGTGGATGAGAAGCATGACTTTAAGGATGGCATTTGCACCCTGCTCATCACAGAGGTGGGTGGCTACAAACGCAAGAGCTGCCTCAGCAGAAACTACATTCATCAGTTGTTCCATGCCCGGAGGACTCAACACAGCTTCCATCTAACTGCTAGAGGAATGTACTCACAATCCCAGTGGTGGAGATCCTGAGACAGATGGATCCCGGGGCTTTGTGGCCAGCTGGTCTGGCTGAGTTAGAGAGTTCCAGGTGCTAGTAAGCTCCGGATGCTGGGTCGAAGCTGGAGATAGGGCTCAGAGGTTAAGAGCCTGGTTGCTCTTCCAGAAGACCTGGATTTGATTTCCATCTCACAGTCATCTGTAACTCCAATTCCAGGGGATCCAATGACCTCTTCTATTAACTTTCTTGTAATCCTTCCTCAACTAAAATAGTTTGGGACTGATTTCTTTAGAGATCTGGGCCACTGTCCCCAGTCACAACATGCATATGGTGTAGAGACATATGTACAGTCAGAACACTCATACACATAAAATAAACTGTTAGAAACAAACAAACTTGGCAGCTGGCTTCTGAAGAGGAATACCCGAGGTTGATCTGTGGCCTCTTCACACATGCTTGTTGTATACACATTCATGCATACCCACATGTTGGCAGAGCTTTCTGTCCCCCCAGGTCCCGCAGTTGTTCAGTCCTAAAGAAATACACAGAGATCTATATTAGTCATAAACAGGTTGGCCTATTAGCTCAGTGTTGTGATAGGAGCAGCGGGGCTGTGTCCCGCCACCCAGCTGCCCGCATGGCTAGCTTTATAACCGAAATAATTACATGGAAACTGCTTTCTTTTAAACACTGCTTGGCCCATTATATCTAGCCTTTTCTCGGCTCTCGTACCTGGACTAGCCCATTTCTAATAATGTGTGTAGCCCACGAGGTGGCTTACCAGAGAAGATCTTAACCTGCGTCTGTCTGGAGTGGGAGAATCATGGCGACTCACTTACTCACCTTCTTTCTCCCAGCATTCTGTTCTGTTTACTCTGCCTACCTAATTTTATGTCCTATTAAAGGACCAAGGCAGTCTCTTTATTTAACCAATGAAATTAACACAAAACAGAAGACTCTCCTCCATCATTTCCCCTTTTTGTGTTTAAACAAAAAAGAAAGGCTTTCACTTTAACATAGTAAGATTACATATAACAAAACAGATATTAAGCAAAAATTACAGTTACAATATTTATATCTATTTTATCTTTTATCATAACTAAGGAAAACTATAACTATAACTAACCATTTTTTAACTCCATTAAAGACTCTAGAAGGATATAATATTATCTAAGCAAACAAGAAGTCCAAACTCTAGAAATGACAGAGACATCTCGCTGCCTGTACAGTCACCCAAAGTTCCTCTGTACTGTTGGGGCATCCATCTTCAGCCTTCAGGCCCATAGTATCCAGCAGACATTTCCATGAAGCAGGAAATTTCAAAGACAGTTCAGTCACTATCTGCTGTGTCCTGCAGAATGTCTCGCAGACTCTCATGAATCAGGAACCCCGAAAGACCATCTCACCTTTAGGCAAGTTCAGCAGTCCTCTCTCTGCGGGTTCTCTGTGTCCATTTTATGCAATAGTCCAGGCAAGAGCAGTTTCTTGCCCAAATGGCTATCAAACTCCATAAGGATCCTCTTCGATGCCCATCTTCCTCTTGAAGTAGCTGGTGCTGCCAGGAGCAGACGTGTCTCCTTGTCATGAAAAGCCCTAAGTTATTAAAACATTTAAAATGCCATATTCTGCAGTCTTTGAAAGATATGAAGAATGTCTATCTAACTGAAATGTATCTCTATATATCTAGAAAATCTAACTACATGACTACAAGCTTTACTATTATCGATGATTATCCATTAGCAACCTATATTTCCTATTATACATTACATTTTAAATGAACTACACAATCACAATACCTTAATCAATATCAGAAATACATATACACATAACAAAATTGACCTTAAATCTCTATCAATAAAGCAAAATCTATACTAATGCAAATATTCATACCTCTATCATTTCCCCCTTTAAATGTAAAAGAACATTTATAAACAATATTTTGGGAACATGGCTCAGGCTTCTTATTAATTAATTCTTACACCTTAACCCATAATTCTTTTCTGTGTTAGCCACATGGCTTGGTACCTTTCATCATTCTCACGCCTGTGTCCTTTATGTCTGGGTGACAACTGCAGACTGAGCTTTCCTCTTCCCAGAATTCTCCTGTTCTTGTTGCCCCGCCTCTACTTCCAGCCTGGTTACTGGCCAATCAGCGTTTTATTAAAAATAATACAAGTGACAGGATAAAAGACCATTGTCGCACAGTATACACTCATACACACATGAACATACACTCACGCACACACGCATATATGCACACACAGAGACACACATACACACAACTGCAGAACCAGGTATGAACTGTGATCAACTGTAATGTTCATTCTCTCCTCAGTTTTCCAAGAAAGATGCTGGATTTTATGAAGTTATCCTGAAAGATGACCGAGGAAAAGATAAGAGCAGGCTGAAACTTGTGGATGAAGGTGACTACCAGCTGCTAGGGTCTGTCTTATGGGCTCCACAGCTTCCGGAATTACGACTGGAGCTGGGCTGGCCCCAGAAGTCATGCTGATTTGTGTCCAGTGATTTTGGTTTAATTGAAATTCCAGCAGAGCAACCTACTGTTCTTTTTAAAAAATATTTTCCCTTTTAGACACTTCCTAGAAATCAAAAGTATACTTTTGATCCTTAGATAAATTTATAGCCCATAGAACTCTAGAAGGCTGTTTCCAATTTAAATCATCATTTTTCTCACAGCTGAACAAAAATGTTCTCGGATCAAAACCTTCTGTGAGGAACATACTAAAAAATGGTTCATTGTTAAGGGTGCTAAGAAAGATTTGTGTAGGAAATGTGAAGCCTTGCAGTTCTCAAAGCAGCAGCTTCCAGTCTTCAGAGACTAAGGGCAAACATATCCTGATAATTAGAAGCTACCTACAACCCCACCCCAACCTCCAGATCTCTTCCTCAGTACGGCAGGATGGAAGTCAAGCCGCAGAAACCTTAGCGTTCACCATCCAGCTCTCAGAAGAGGTGGGGGCCACCGTATTATTGGGCAGAGGGCGTCCAAGCAGCATAGACAGTAAATTCATTGGGAGTTGATGTCACAGATAATTCAAACTAAGGCGTCCTCAGACTTGAGAAGAGTCTTCCAAAGCCAACAGACTTCCTGGAAATCTCAGTGTGGCCTTTTCTAGAATGTTCCTATAACATTAGTTACAAACAGTTCAAGGAAAACAAGTCAAAACAAGCAGAAATCTTTTTAAAAAAACCTTATGAAAATTATGTTATTTCATCAAAACCCACTAATTATCAGTAGGTCAACAAATTCCCCTCCTGTCAAATGGCTTTCGCCAGATAGGGAGTTTCCAAGAGCTACAGCTTGAAATTAGACCTTACATGCTCATGCTAAAGTTTTGCCTGTGACCCTCTGTCTGCAGCCTTCCAGGAACTGATGACGGAAGTATGCAGGAAGATAGGTAAGTTCCCATTTCCTTCCCATAACAAATACTTGGGTATATTCCTCTCAGGGTGAGCTTACCGCGCTTGAACTGTGCTGTTTTCTTCCTCAGCTTTGTCCGCTACAGACCTGAAAATTCAGAGCACAGCAGAGGGCATCCGGCTGTATTCCTTTGTCACTTACTACCTGGACGATTTGAAAGTTAACTGGTCCCACAAGTAAGTAAATGAAAACTGACTTGCTAGGTAGACGTTTTCCTCCACTGTCCAGGGGAGGAACAAAAACAAAAATCCCACCCCTTCCAGGTAAGAGGGTTCATAGTGGGGAACACAGGACAGAACCCCTCCCTTACTTCAGGTTATAACTTTCCCTCAACCCATGCATAGTGAGGTACAGTAATGGCTACAGTATGTCCTTCTTGTGATAGAAATACCGTCATTCATAGACATCTCTGTAATGTAGCCGCCACCTGAGACAGCTATGTATAAGCTACCTCTGGTCTGCCAGCCACCCAGAGCTCTGCTTGCAGCCTTCTCTATATCTGTACACCTAACCCATGTGATCTGAAACAAAACCGAAGCAGTGTGCACTAGGAGATTCCTAAGTTTCCTGTAATCTGTGTTCGTAGCCATTTCCCATAGAAGTCTCTTCCTGAGAAGAGCCCCGGCTTATCATTGTTGGTTACAGCAGCTGGCATAACTAGGCGTTAGCATCTTGCATCTTGTTTGCCCACCTTCAGAAGGCTCTGGGGACAAATGTTTGAACTGGATTGAGTCTGACGTTTGTCTTAATCCTAGGCTGCCTTTGTGGAATTATAGAGGAAATACATTCAAATTCACCTGGAATTCCATGGGTTTCTGAACCAAAACAGACATCTCAATCTAATTCTGACAGTATACTCAACCTCTGGGCACCCTTGAGACGTATTTGGCAGAAACAGAAAAGAGGCACGGTATAGACAATCTTTAGGGATGCAGCCTCCTCCTGATCAATTTTGGTTTAGACATTCATTCCAAACTGTTAACAAAAGTCCTGTAGCATCCCTTGAGGATACAGATAACAATGTCTGTTTGTATTATAGCTTCACTGGTCACTAGCAGCCCACTGGGCATTGCTCCAAGCCAGTAGACAGGTGGATTCTTTCATGGCTCCAGCTCTGTGCAATAGGCATTTTCACCTTGGGGGAGAGGAAGCTCAAGCTGGGGGAGGTAACACGAATGTGCACACAGATAATTGAGCTGAGGGCTATGCCCGGTCAGTCTGACTCTAGAGATAAGCTAGGTCATTGTAACACACACATACACACACACACACATGCGCACACGCACACCGCATGCATGCATGCATGCATGCACATACACCTCCAAATTGCATGGAAAGTTTAGGATGAGAGGAGGAGACATATATCACTTAAGTATTATTTTTAAAAAGAGCCTAAGGCTAGTGGTATAGCTCAGTGATAAAGCACTTGCCTAGCATGCATCAGGCCCTGAGTTCAACCCCCAGCACCACAAAGAAGAAAGTAGGAAAAACGAAAAAAGTAAGCTGAACAGGCAACCAGAGCTGGTACTTGACTGTGCTCTTAGGCATTTTCTGAATTCTAAAAGTAAGAAGAAGCAAAATGCCAGTGTGGAAGGTTTGGGTTTGGGGCCCTTTGTTCTCTTTTTTCAGGAAATGTTGCAGGGAAGTAAGTATTAAAATTTAAAATAGACCCAAATCCTAGGAAATTCCTCTGTGACATCTAGGACATTATAATATATCAGTCTGAAGAATGAGGGGAGTGAAATTAGCCGGATCATCAGTCAAAACACTGTGTCTTAGAGCTGTGAGATTGGGTAAAGGCGCCTGGACCTGAGTGCCACCCCAGGGCCTAGGTGGAGGGAAAGAACACACACACACACACACACACACACACACACACACACACACACACACGGTAATAATCAAATAGACAAACACAGTAGCTTTAAGTTGTGTCCTTTGTAAAGGAATCATTTATTCAAGGGCTGGAGAGAGAGCTCAGTATGAAGAGTACATACTTACCTTCCAGAGGACCCAAGCTGAATTCCCAGCAACGTGTCAAGTGGTTCACAACCACCTCTAACTCCAGCTGCAGATCTGACACCTCTGGCCTCTGTGCGCACCTACACTCACGTGGATATAGCCTCCCAACACATATGCACATAATTAAAAATACATCTTTTTAAAAAAAATTTTAAATGGGAACATTAAAAAAATATTTTAAGGAACTTGCTGTTAGAGTGGCAAGGCAGGAACTTCCTGCCGTTTTGGTTTCGTCTACATGAACTTCTCTGATATTGATTTGTCCATACACGGCTGAGGGATTGAGAACTGTAATTTTGTTTTCTGTAAGTCTGAGGCAAACTGAAAAAAACACACCTTAAAGAGGGTGAGAGCCTTGACTGTGTGTTTATCTTCCTTAGCAAGTCATTTAATTCTATGAATATCAGTTTCTCAAATAAAATAGGAACAATAGAATCCATTCTGTCTGAAGTTCTTAACATATAGAAAGCACCATTGTGCGAGCCAGCCAGAAACCAAATAACCCATGCAAAGCAGAGGACTTTCTTCCTGTCTGACTCAAAGAAACGCTGTCATTCAGGCCCAAACATTCAGGGTACAAATGTGTTTCTCTACTCTAGTCCTATGGCATTTGAATTGCTAATATATTTTCAGATATTTTCATAAACGCCCTCATACATAGCCTGTAGTGTTGAAAGAAAAATACTAAGTATTTATGAAAGCCAAAATATTTTAGTGAAAAAAAATTTTAAGTTCTTCTTGAAATTCTACGTAAGGTATAAACCTTGTACATGCATTTTGGGGAAATACATTTATAGATATTAGAAAATAGAAAGAGTTATAATATGATATCATCAATAGTTTTGTTAGCCCATTTATGCAAATTTAAAGAACTTTCTTCTAGTATTTTCTCCACATATAATTATAACTATATATACATATATATGGTAATTTTATAGACTGATTTTTAAGAATGTATTACACTTATTTTGTGTGTGTACATGTGCACACGCCGCTCACGCTGCTGCACATTGTGGAGGTCAGAGGACAGTGTGCAGGAGTCAGTTCCTTCCTTACCTTTGAGCTTTAGGGGTTCACTCCAGTTGCCAGACTTGGCAACAAGCCCCTTCGCCCCCTCCACCATTCACTGGCCCTGGACTGCACAGTCTCACACAATGTCCATGAAGTACCTTTTGACAGTTTGAAAACGCCGCCCTGCCATGTGCTTGTTTTGTCTAGAGCTGTAGTGTTTCTACAGTCAGATGACAATGGCAAGGGCCCTTCCGCTCTGCTCTCACACAGGACCAGAGCCCATGCCTCACGGCTCTGACAGCCACTCGGCTGCGAAGTCACTTTTGACTCCACAACCAAGTGTACATTTATGTGCTTAAGTAGCTTTGGAGCAATATTGATATAGATGTCGTGCACAGATAGTCCCCACCATTGTTTTTACCTATCCAGTTTGGCCGCAGAACATGTGTATTCAATATGCAGCAAAATAGTATGTAGTGTGCCTTTTACCTTTAAATATTCCCTTAACCCTAGAAATAAACCCAAGCAAAACCAAAGATAATTAGTGCCACTGAGAAGTATCGGTCTTGAAATCTGCGCTGGGATCCAGGCTACAGCGGTGAGTTAAGTAGATGTTCAGACTGTCATTCCAGGGTCCTTAGAATCCAAGTCCCTGCTCATAATTACCGTGAAGCAGAACGGCATATGCAGGTCTCATGTTTTCTGAAAGCTATAAAGGTTTACGGCATATCACTTTGTAAGACACCAAGGAAACAGTAATGACACTTTCCTTCGTCTTAACAGTGGGACTGGCATTAAGTACACAGACAGAGTTAAGACTGGGGTCACTGGGGAGCAGATCTGGCTGCAGATCAATGAGCCCACTCCAAATGACAAAGGGAAATATGTGATGGAACTCTTTGACGGCAAGACTGGACACCAGAAGACAGTGGATCTTTCTGGACAAGGTAACGAGCTACTTAGCATTCACTATAGAATGAACCAGAGTGAAATGAGGTCATTATACTGGTGTTGTCAAAGAAGTTGGGTGGGAGACACTTGGGTTGAGTGGGCCTGTTCTGAATTGGCTACTCAATCTTTTTGGAGGCCTAATTTGTCTTTAAGTTCAATTTGATTATATGTCACTATATAAGTGAGGCCATTCTGGTTAGATCTGGTAGGCTAAGGACTAGTGCAGAGCTAGGCTAAAATAATGGTCTCAACTGCTTTTTATTAATAATGATTTTG
Source organism: Microtus ochrogaster (assembly GCF_000317375.1). Classification (NCBI taxonomy): domain Eukaryota; kingdom Metazoa; phylum Chordata; class Mammalia; order Rodentia; family Cricetidae; genus Microtus; species Microtus ochrogaster. The sequence continues at coordinate 687,336 of NW_004949118.1, read as the reverse complement.
GCAAGACTGTCTTAACTATCAAGAATTTAGTCAGGCGACCATGAAAAGCAAGCTGGGACAGTAACCATGGAGAGAAAGCACGACTCTCACAGCCAGTGAGAGGTGCCTTGGCTCATGATCTCCTCCTTAAAAGAAAAGTGAGGAAAGCAGTTGTGCATGGGGACTGACGTCATCCAGTCCCACACAGCAGCTGATGCAACTAGAAAGCCCGGGATGCAGGGCACCGCTGACCTGTCAGCTCCAAAGCGTGCGTGATGCGAGACCAAGGGCAGAGGGAGAGTCGACTCTGAGAGTAACAATACAGAAGCTTCCCTGTCCATAGAGCAGGGAGTGAGGGGAGTCCAGGGAAAATGCTGGGCAGAGCAGAGGAAGCTGGGGTCTAAGTCTGAAGGGTCCCAGATGTTGTGGCTGTCTGTTGAGAGATTAGGGGTTTCTGTGGATAATGGGGAAGAAAAGAAAGAATCAGGAGAAGCAACAAGAAAAGATCAAAGGTGGTGCACAATTCCTGAATAAAACTTTCAAAGTTAAGAAAACAGCTAAAATCGCCATGTTGTTTCTCCCCATCCCCTGGCTATATTCTGCCCCCCAAGCTTTCCTAAAGAATGAAAGTCCTCAAAGGAGGCTGGATCGAATTTCCTGCGCTCCTCGGTGCACTAAGATGCAGTCTTAGTGTTCATAACTCTTCATGCTTTCCAGCCTCAGGATAAATTCACAATGTATGTAGAGAGCCACTCCCCCAAGCATGCACTGGGGTGTGTGTGTGTGTGTGTGTGTGTGTGTGTGTGTGTGTGTGTGTGTGTTTACAGGCCTACACTCGTGGTGCTATCTGAATCCCCTATTCTCACGCCACCCCTACCCTACCCATCATGCCTACAAAGGCACACTGAGAATTTGCAGTCGCGGAGAAACTGCAGCAAAGAGGCAAGGCTCTCCTGACCCACACTGTGCTCTGGGTTTCCCCACCGTCCATCTGACTGTGGGAAATACAACAGAAAGGGGGAAGCAGAAATGGGTGGAGAGGTTTAAAACATTCCGAAACGTATTTTTAACAACCACAGCTTATGCAACTACCTCACTTTTAACCCCCTGGAAGACCAAGGCTAGATCCTCTCACCAGTGTCCCCACGGCCACCAAACACAAGTTAGCTTGACCACACTCTTTTTTTTTTCTTCTGAGTTCGATGTGGGGACCAGGAAGGTTTTTATGCTATCACCCTGGTTCAAACTGAATCTCCGTCATTTTTCAGATGAGAAAAAATAAGGCCCAGCAGCTTGAAGCCTGGTTTTATATGTATTTATACATATAAAGTATGTACAAATGGGGGTGTGTAGATTGGTATTGTCTAAATATTTGCTAGGCTGCAAATACGGCTCTTGGCTGAGGAATTGGCACCCCAGGTGTAAGCGCTAGCTATGGAAGTCTGATGGTTCGCGTTCAGTCCCCAGAACCCATGGGAAAAGCTGATGTCACAGTACACATGTGTGAGCTCAGTATGTCCGCCCTGAGATGGGGTTGGGAGTGGAGACAGGAGACTCATCGTAAGCTGAGCAGCAGTGGAAGAAGAGGAACTCAACCTTACTGCACAGCTGTGGGAACTCACTCCTGACAGTTGTGTTCTGACCCCCCCACAAGCTAACACATACCCCAACACACATGTAAATAAATAATATCTGTGTGCGCGTGTGTGTGTGCATGTGTGCGTGCGTGTGTGTGCATGTGTGTGCATGTGTGTGTGTGCATGTGTGTGTGCGTGTGTGTGCATGTGTGTGTGCGTGTGTGTGTGCATGTGTGTGTGCGCATGTGTGTGCATGTGTGTGTGCGTGTGTGTGTGCGTGCATGTGTGTGTGCATGTGTGTGTGTGCATGTGTATTGCGTGTGTGTACCTGTGTGTTTCTTGAGCCCCAGAGGCAATGAAAGATGAAACAGTACAATTTTAAAGCAGAGCTGCATTTTCTCATGGCCTCCCATCAAGTGTCTCACCCTGACGTCAAGGGGTAGGATTATTTTTAGAACACTGCAATTCTCATCTTCTTCCCCCACCTGTCTCCACCTTTGCCTCAGTGAGAAGAGGGACAGAAGATGGGGGAGAATATGAGCAAAACCGAATGATACGTATTATGAAATGTCATAATGAAACCTATTATTTTATATGCTAACAAAAATGTATTTAAAAAATTAAAAAGAAAAAAGTACAATCTCAGGACTCTGTTCTGTAATGGACAGCACACTGGACTTCAGATTAGTCTTAACATCAGTGTGACGACCATTACTTAGTGTGCTCTCCTTCCTAAATGGACCAGAAAGACCTAACGTGAAGATGTTTGAACTGTCTAGCCCAGGTGCTTACCAGGGGTAATTTAATAAGAAAAAGTCCCTTTCTCCTCTCCTCTGGATTCTTAGACAGCATTTTTATTTGAAAGACTTTTATCCCCATTTTTTCTTGGTGAGACTGATGGTTTTTGTTTTTGTTTTTTGCTTAAGGTTGAAGGGTTGCTGAGATGAAAGCTTCTAACATCTCCTACCTCATATTTTCTACATAGAAAGTGCTTGTCTTGTTGAGAGCGCTACACGGATATAGGAAGCCATAGGCAGTCTCCTGAGAAGCTGGGCAGTGACCGAACCTTGGGACTTGTAATCGGCCCTGTGTGTTGTCAATTCTGACTAAGAAATTTTTAACTTTCTTTTTTTCTTTTGCAGCATTTGATGAAGCCGTTGCTGAATTCCAGAGGTTAAAGTAAGTTCCCCTTCCTGGCAAGTGCCGCTTCTGTTCAGTTACATTCCTGGAACCCTGTGTACCGCTTGCCTATCTGAGTATCAGAAACAGGGTTTTGTTTGAGCAAGCACAGGAAAAGCCCCACTTGACACGGCTAGCTGGGCTGCCAAATACCTCTCAGGCGGATCATGGCCTGGCTTTCCTCCCCAGTTTGTGTATTAAATGCAGTCCAAGCTTGTTGCAGCTCTTCATGTTACTCAGAGCTGTAACTGAGAGAGCAGCTATCTAAGTCTGCATTCAGTGTGTGTGTGCACGTGCGAGAGAGAGAGAGAGAGAGAGAGAGAGAGAGAGAGAGAGAGAGAGAGAGAGGAGAGAGAGACAGAAAAGGACAGAGAGAGAGAGAGAGAGAGAGAGAGAGAGAGAGAGACAGAAAAGGACAGAGAGAGAGGGAAAGAGAGAGAGAGAGGGAGAGTGAAAGAGAGACAGAAAAAAACAGGGCAGGGGGAGAGAAACTACTTGGAATGACACTAATACAAATCTTTGTCTGTCTGTCTGTCTTGTCTCTCTCAACCACAGACAAGCTGCCATTGCTGAAAAAAGTAAGTAGCTACCTTCACACTTAGCACAGAGGCAGATTTAGAGCTGAACTTCATTTTCCCAGCACATCTACAGATGACAGTGGATATTTTTTCCTTTCCGGGCTTGGTGTCACAAGCCTTTAATCCCAGCACTCGAGAGGCAGAGGCAGGTGGATCTCTGTGAGTTTGAGGCCAGCCTGGTCTACAAGAGCTAGTTCCAGGACAGGCAGGGCTACATAGTGAGACACTATCTCAGGAAAAGAAAATGGATTTTTTTTCCCTCTTCTTTCTTTCTTTTATGAATTGTAGATGGTCCACATTTGTTTTCCTTTAGTCTCCTGTCTGTAGGAAGGTCCCAACTATGGCATCTGACTCTTGTCTCTGAAGCCATTCTAAGAAATCTCTTGGTCATAACCATATGGTAGGTATTGGGCACTAATAGGTACGGTGCATCAGAAGAAAATCAAACCCAGTGAAGAAGAAAAGAGTCTGGAACACTGCCATTTTGGCATTGAGTGAATTCATAGAAACAAGGTTGAAGAGTCACAATTTGAATGAAAGTAATGCTCATCACAGGGAGACCAGAAAGAGGCCACGCCTGACTCAGAACCTGCACATTAGAGTTGTTCTCTTGCCTTGAGCTTAGCAAGGTGCCCCACGCTGATGCTTCAGGTACAGCTACGGGCGCCGTGTGTGCAGTAAGTGAGTAAAGAAAGCCAGAGTCGCTGGGTCATTTTCTTAATTTGCATGTTGAAAAAAGTATTGAAATAACCATCAGGACAGGAAAAACTAAACAGGATTTGTGTCCTGAAGTGGTTTTGAGGGCATGATCATTGGCCCTCTTCATTGCAGTGATTAACTAGAAATTCCTGTGCTTGCAGATCGGGCCCGGGTGTTGGGCGGTCTCCCTGATGTTGTTACCATCCAGGAAGGCAAGGTGAGCATGGGGTACGATTGTCTGTGCCTCCACACGGGGAACAGCCCCACATCCCACACCGGGGTCCTTCCTTCTGTATCCTACCATCTGTCTTATTTCTTGCATTCGCCCTTCACCATAGCCAGATGCAGGGTTAAAAGTTCAGCATTCCAGTCATAATGCCTTGTCAGCCCAGCATCAGGATGAAAGTTTGTCTTGTGATGCTATATTTAGACCATTTCTCCAGAGGCACAGTTAGAAACCAACAGAAGTCATTAGGTTGTATGGGAAAGAACCTGAAAACATTCACTCATAGCCCTGTAGCAAAAGAAGAAGGAAATTATTCCAGCACACACTGGACGGTGGCCCATGCTAGTAATAGTCTCATGGTTACATGGTTACATGGTTACAGCTGCTCCATCTCTGATGAAAACCAGCTTCTCTCCATTTGGTATTAAACTGGTGTTTCCTGGCTTCATATAATCTGAGACAAAATGAGCATCATTCTAACCCATAATCAAAGAACCCAGCAGGGGGTCTAGAGTTCAAGGCCACCTTAGCTGCATAGCTGGACCCCATATCAATAAAAATAAAACTCTTACAAGTCCAGAGACACCTGTAGTGAAGTAAAACCCTTTCTCACTTGAAAGGGCGTTGACTGTCTGCAGTGGTGCATGTGGGGGAGACGGACAAGCAAAACTCAGGTAGTAAAGCGAGACTATAGATTCCATTCAGCTCCAGTCTTTGTACAGGGAGAATATCACAGTCAACTTTGAGCCTCTGAGAGCAGCTTCTGTCCTGAAGTTGCCTTTGCCACTTTCCTCACGTAGTAAGGTTGCAGCCATTGGGCATAAGTGACGATTAAAATGTATATGGAAGCACTGGATCCACAACGCAGACAGAATGGGCATTGGTTGTCCACAGTGCTTATGGTGTCTGGGATTTGTGTAATCCAAAATGATTTACCTGGCCTGTAATGACCATGGTTTGACTCACTTAAAAATTATTGCATGTAAGTGTTTATTTGTTGGAGAACATACCATAGCAGACATGTGCAAGTCAGGGCACAACTTGCTGGTATCAGTTTTTCCCTTCTACAGTGTGGCACTGGGGAATTGAACTCGGGTCACTCAGCTTGGACTTTTCTTTCTGAAGTGTACCCGTAGTGTAATTTAGTAAAAATGATAATTAAACTGGCATGGTGGCTCCCAGCACATGGGCGGCATAGGCAAGAAGGTCACTGGTCAGCCTGAGCTACGCAGCCTGCCTTAAAAATCTTGCTAATGAGATGCGGGCAGGGTTTCTGACTTACCCAGCTTTGCTCCCACAGAAGAGGCCATAGTGACAGCTTAAGGTCTGTCAGGAGAATATTTCAAAGAACACGTCTTCCCTAGCAATGCCAACTTCATCCCTTGTCAACATTCTGTCATTTAGCATCACTAGCCGTGGAGAGGGGACAAAAGACACCGTGAAATATAGCATACCTGTCTGAACTGCAGCGATCAGTGACAAGCAACAAAAATGCAAACAGTGACAAGCGCAGGCAAAGACGCGGGAAACCAGATTACTTATTCATTGCTGGTTGTCATGGTTGGAACACCGGTCAAAATTAAATCAACTCCTAGCACAAGAGCTTGGTGGTTTCTAGGGAGAAAAATGAATCATATATTTAGCATATATCCCAGCAACTGCACCTGGGCATTTAGTGCAGAGAAATGGAAATGTCAACATAAGAGCCTGCGCTCTCTCTCTTCAGAATAGCCCCAAACTGGAAGTGGTGCATATGACCCTTAGGGACACACACATCACTGAC